>NC_058410.1:81280207-81580207 GCF_002201575.2 Neomonachus schauinslandi | reverse complement strand
TTTCAACACAAAGAATAAAGATAACACTAAGTAAAACAAAAAAAAAAAAGAAATCTGGGTAGACAGAAACCTATCATATTGTAGAGTTTAGAGGGGAAAAATAAATAAAACAGGAGCTGGGCATCCTACCAGACCCCAAGCACAAATGGAAAATTCTAACTCCATTATAAATAACTGTAACTGCTGACAGGACATCTCATCTCTGGAGGGAAATTAGTTACATATTTCACTGAAACCAAGAATACTTATTTTCAAGAATGTACTGACTTTGCTCCCTCAGTACTTGAGGCTAATTGTCACTTGAAGGCCTTCTTTCACTGTGTGGGCTACTGAAATGGCCACATATCTTTATATTTTCTCTACTTACGGGAATATAAACAAACTGTTCCTTTGATCTAGTTTGGTTGTTGTTTTTTATGTCTTATTTTGTTTTGATCATTGATATCCCAGCAACTGGTCTCTAAGTTTTAAAGGTAGAGCACATGTTTCCTTTGCTTGATGTACACCTTTTTTTTCACATGTGCCCCTTCTAAATTGCCTAAATTGCAGTTAGGTATTGCAGCCATTGTAAAATTGTTGTACTTGAAAGTGACTGAACTTAAATGAGCTAAAAACGGCACTGATGACATTCATAAGATGAATAAGTTGGCTAGACTGTGGGAATTATCCTCCAAATTAACACTGGAGTAGTTTACAATCATTTCAGCTTCTCGTCTGCTCCAGGGTTGTGTTTCTCAGCGCATTCTCCTCCCTACTTTGTATAGCACTGAATTTGTGACATTATTTATTTCCATGACAACAGACATCAATCTCACAAACACAGGCTAATGATTCCACTGTGAGAAAACAATAGGAAAAGAATTGTGGTTGAAGCAAAAATACATTCACAGAGATATTTCTGGGCTACAAACAAAAGGAGCCTACTTCGCTAGACATGCATTCCCATGGATTTTAATCAACTGTTTTAACACTCTCAGAACCTGTAAACCTGGAACAAAATACTAGTGAAATTGCAATAAAGACCTTTGCAAGGTTTATCAGTGACCCAAAAAAGAGTCTGTAAAAGCACTTTTTAAAAAATACAAATGAAATACTAACTAAAAAACATTCTTAAGTTCTAATTAATGGCATGACAATGCTAATTCCAATGAGCACTGAGTAAATTCTCAATAACAGAAAACAATCCTCAAAAAATTATAGAATCTGCCTCTGACACCCAAAGGTGTCATTGCAACATTCCATGTTAGTAACAAAGAAATATGGAATCAAAAGAAAGAAGAAAGGCACCTCCATCCAGAAGCTAGGATTGAAAAGATAAACTGCTTCAATAAGCTTCTTATATGTCAGTCAGTCAGTTTGATAAGAATATTCCTAAATATTAAGTTTATACCATTGTCAAGCACATTGATAAGTTTTTTTTTTTCAAAAAAGCTAGAGGGTTGGGTATCCTAGCTGCTGCATTACACCCAAGAATTTTGAAGAATATTATGTATTCATGACAAGCAAATTTTATCAGACCTATAACCCTTTAAAAAATATTTTTTTAATGGAATCTTGGCTTGGATAAATATTGGATTACAAAAAAATGAAGCAATTGAATTGTACCCTGTGATACAATTGGCAGGCTGTGAAGAAGCCAAGCTTGGCCTTAAGACCCGGTGTGTAACCAGCTGAGCAGGCTACCAGCAGGCTATGTCACCTCCTGGGGCCCTGGGGCAAAAGAATTGGACCAGATTGGATAGGATACGCAGAATCACCTGGGGTGTCAAAGAGTGGGCCTTGCCCAAATCAATTAAATTGGAATATCTGGAGATATGCCTAAGCACTGAAAAATCTTTTAAATCTCTATTATTCTTGGACGCCTGGGTGGCTCAGTCTGTTAAACGTCTGCCATCAGCTCAGGTCATGATCCCAGGGTCCTGGGATGGAGCCCCACATCGGGCTCTCTGCTCAGCAGGGAGCCTGCTTCTCCCTCTGCCTGCCACTGTCCCTGCTTGTGTTCCCTCCGACAAATAAATAAATAAAATCTTTTTAAAAAATAAACAAAATAGGGGTGCCTGGGTGGCTCAGTCGTTAAGCGTCTGCCTTCGGCTCAGGTCATGATCCCAGGGTCCTGGGATCGAGCCCTGCATCAGGCTCCCTGCTCCGCAGGAAGCCTGCTTCTCCCTCTCCCACTCCCCCTGCTTGTGTTCCCTCTCTGGCTGTCTTTCTCTCTGTCAAATAAATAAAACCTTTAAAAAAATAAAATTAAATAAATAAATAAATAAATAAAATACTGAACTGTAGGTTTTGTCCTCAACATAAGGAACTTGGACATCCATAACACAGAAGAGATTATTTGGTTTGGTTTGGTTAGATTGGATTTGGGAGTCTCTTTTTAGAGAACCTGGGAAGAGAAAGGAAAGAGAGAGGAATAAGAAAGGAAAGATGTCAGAAGACAAGCCTATAGCCTTTCTGCAGGAGGCATTACTGTATCTCAACAGGGGAAGCCATAGACAGGTCCAGTGAATAGGAACCAAATCCAGTAGTCTTTTTGCCCCTTTGTCACTATGCTTCCCAGAACCTGAATCCACTTCTGCTCTAGCAAAGGTTCCCAACTTGCTCAAGTTCCTCTTTTTGCTCTGCCCCCAAGACTTATAAATGTTTGTTTTATGATGTTTCAGTTTGTTTAGGACTTCACATAAGTGGCATTGTTTTCAATAATATTTAATCTCACAGTACCTGTTTTCTGCTGTTCTGGGGTATATGCCTATGCTTTGTATATTACTTTTATTTCTGGTAATAGAATTTCTGGCAGTCGTTTCAAATAAGTCCTCTTCTATAATGATGGTATGCCTTCAACTTTATCCTTCTCAATAGTATTCCCAGCTATCCTAGTCTCCCCAGTATAGTACCAGTATAGTTATAAGGAATAACATTCTTTTCTGTCATACGTTTAAACACACAAAATTTATCAGTTTTTTGAAATTTTGATACTCAGCATTTCTGCTCTGTTTAAACCATATTTAGATATATTCAAAAGGCATTTTTCTCATGCCTGCTCACATGCGTCTCTGAGCTACTACTGTGGGAAGTAATTTAGACAGGTGTATTTCTCATGATCTGAACATCCACAAGGGGTTGATTTCTACTTTTTTCCACATACAAGGCCAAAGAACTAATGCCTCATTTATGTAACTTTCCTACGTTTCCTTAGCCCTTTTCCATTTGCTTTCTGAAAAGCAAATCATCATCCAATTCAAATATAATTATTATAACACAAATTAGCCAATGATGATAACTGAAAAATTAATCATAATGAAATGAAACTGTATAAATTGTTCCAGTCGGCTTTTATTGAGTTTCACATATCACTTTCAAAAATAGAAGTTAAATTGAAAATGTAATGTAAATCCTCTTCTAAATCAATTTGTCTTTTCCGTTAGAGCTCAGCTCAAAAGTCATCCAACTTTCCACAGCAGAATACAGAAAACCTGCTTCCACGTTTATGTGGAAACACACTTGATTTACAACCCCAGTGAATTAGAACCACTATCCCAAAGTACAAAGTTCCCTATTGATAAGCTAACAACTACATTAAGCAATACATAGTTCTTGAAAACCTCTTAACAATTAAATCACCCTTCAACCGCAAAGCCTATGTGAGATTTCTTCCATAATTGTTATGTCTCCGATGTGATCTAGATATTTCTCTGATGAGCCATTAATGCGCAGGAAATGAAATACAAATTGTTCTTTGGGAATTGTGCTAAAGTTCCCTGGAAACCTCAGCGTTGCTATACCCAGAATGTATGATTTTTCAAATTATGAGATAGCAGTAAATCTAGGGAAACAGAGACCTTATTTAGTCCGTCTTGGAGAGGCCCCATGTTACTCAACATCATGCAGAGGAATTCCTATGATGTGCTAAAAACCTCATTGTAACAAAATGTCAGCTGAGTGAGCTTGGTTTGATGTACAGGAAGCTGTCTGTGTCTAGGACATTGGCAGGTTGCTATAGCAACTGAAACAAAGGAAATTTTGAAAAGTCATCTTTTCCATAGCCAAAAACCAACAGTCAAAAACAAAAAGAACCGTATTATTCCCAAACTGAAGTTTTCATTCATTTGTGGTAAATCTCGGAATTAAAATGGACATTATTCATTTCAAGGTTTGTAAGAGCAGGTTTTCCTCTCTCTACACACTAACGGTGACAACTAAAAGTTCTACCATGACCTGAAGGACACTTACATGTACAACAGTCTTTTTAGTAATTACGTTAAATCTATTTTAACAACAACAACCGGGGGGGGGGGGGACAACATAAATCAAACCTAATAGTTTGTGCTCAGATTCCTCTAAAGTTTGGATCTGAAATAGTAATAAACACTGCCTGTGTAATTCTATTTCATACAGTACTAGAGCAAACCATGAACTTCCCTGATGCCAATGCTATAAATGTCTCTTCCAGGGACAGGGGCATTTTCTGATCATTGGCTACATTTCAACAAACTAGGAAACAGATTCAAGTTAGGGACGGTTGTAGATCACACTAAATATTTTTTTTTACATTTTTTGATTTGAATAGAATGCACTTGAGGCGATCTATAAAATTTTCAACCTACAGAAGGCTCCTGCCGGCTGAGCCATGCCTCTGGATGGAAGAAACATTCCTTCAAGGTCTGCTCTTACCACCTTCTCTCCCAAGAGAAAAACAGATTAGAAAAACAGCGGCCCTCAAAAGCAGTTGCCTGGCTCTGTTTCAGGCTTTCCATTCCCTGCATTTACCATCATATCCTATTCTTGTATATGGTATGTGGATTTGGCTGAGTTAATACAATAAAATGAAATGGAATAACCAGGGGCAAAAATCTTCTACTATTTTAATTTAGTCACAACTATGCTTTCACATATTTGTCAAGTTTACCACACATAATGCAATGGGATAAATATGTTCATAAAATCAGGCTGTCAGCATTTTATGTAATCCTTCACTGTAGTAAAGAGCTTTGGTGTAAATAGAAAAAAATGTATTATTACAACTTAGTTATCAATTAACTATAGTCAATCATCTTGCTTCCCTCCTTCTCAGGAAATGGAAAACAGTAATTTTTAAGATTTATTTTACTACACATGTATTTCCCTTAGACGTAATTTCTGATCAAATACGTGTGTGTGTGTGTGTGTGCACGCGCGCGCACGCATGGGCACATACTCACACATGCATACAACTTGGTAGATTTTCTATACTACTTGTACAAAGCTATAAAATTATAAACAGTTCAGCTGTTCACCTGGCCCAGAAAAATCAAAGCCTGATAGAATGTGTTTGCTGTTAAATTAAAATGTGTATTTTGTTTTCTAAAGATTAATATATCATTCTCAGTAAAAATGCCTAATTTTTAACCCCAAGAAAATTCTAAGTATGAATATATTTTTTTAAGGTAAGAAAATGCAGAAGACTACCAGAAGGTTAAAAGGTACAAGAAGAAGGAAAACTATTAAAGTATTTCCAAGATATTCCCTATAAGGGAGAAATTCTCACAAACATGAATAATCTACAACTATTCTGGAAAAAACAAAAGCTCAAAAGTTTATCCTTAAAAAACATCCTATAAACAATCTATGTTGAAAGCCTTTGGGAAGCACAAGAAAAGGAGAACCTCAAAAGGTCAAAACAGAAGAACAAACTTGTCAGAAATTCTGGATGTTGCTCCAGATACAAGGATCACATGTTTTATTGTTCGGATTAGGTGTCTGTAATTAAGGCAATTTCTATTTCTACCTCTTCTTACTTTCAAAACTTTAGTGCAGCTAATCAATATCTCTGAAATACTTACAAAAGCCATATTTTTAGATACCAATTCTAAAGTGAATGTCATTTCCTCCTGATGAATTTTATATACATATAGTATTTTACAGTTCCCAAAAAGTTTCACGTACAGTTTCCCCATTTGATCTCCACAGTAAATCTGTGATGCAGGGGAAGCAGTGATCATCCCCTCTTTATAGATGGGTATACTGAGGCTCAGAGGGGTTAAGGAACCATTTCAAGGTCGCATGGCTAAGTAGTCAAACCAGGACTCTTGTAGTAATCAGTATTTTACATGCTGGTATTTAATCTTTCATTTAAATCCTCTTTTAAAAATAAATTTCATGGACTATTAGAATTAAACTCTTGATTAATATTAGAGATAGAATTGATTAGAATATTTTTTGTCTATTTGTGGGTTTTTTTAAAAGATTTTATTTATTTATTTGTCAGAGAGAGAGTGTGCAAGCAGGGGAATGGCAGAGGGAGAAGCAGGCTCCCTGCTGAGCAAGGTGCCCGATGTGGGACTCAATCCCAGGACCCTGGGATCATGACCTGAGCTGAAGGCAGATGTTTAACTGACTGAGCCACCCAGGCGTCCCGGCTGTTTGTTTTTAATTCTTGACTAAATCTTGTAGTTTTAATGAAAACTGCCTACTGTGGGCCTTGTCCCTGTTAACTACAACATCTACAAACCTCCAAACTCCTGGATCCTCCAAATTTGACAGATATTTTACCTAAAGTCACTGTGATTTCGCATCACAAAAGATACTTCAGATTCATTTTCTTCCTATACTTACATTAAATAGGTCATATAAAAGATGATGATAACAAGAAGAAATCAATGCCTGATTTCTCATTTAGGCCCCAGACTATGGTACTGACTCATTATCATAACCACCCACTGATACTTCTTTTTAACATCACAACGTTCTTACTGTGGCTAGGCTAAATTTGTATTTTCTCTCTCTTACACAACTTACTTTGTAGTTGCGATGAGTTAAATGGAAGCTGCCATTATATTTCAAAAGATTCAAAGAAATATGAAGCCCTCTGACAATTAAGTCTGGAGAACCAAGCACACAGCTCCAGTCTTGTTGGTGGTTCTTGCTAAATACTGCATTAACTTCAACCTTCTAACACAGAACTGAACTTTAGAGGTCATTTAGAAAACAAACAAAGCAGAAACCTGGATCCTCATATTTCTCAAGCTAAATGCTTTTATGCATGGTGAATGAGAAGAGACTCGGAGTCAGAAAGGGTTCCTGTCTGCTCCTAGTGATGGAAGCAGCTTTGTTACTGTGGGCAACCCAAATCCTTTTCATCCACAGATATTTCCCAAGGTCGCTTCTCACTATGAAATGTCACACACTTACCTATTCTCCACTTACCCAGCCCATGGCTTTAAGAACATATTTCTATGGCCTTCTTATGCACTCAGCTCCCCAGTACGCCTTTTCCTGATTAAATTTAATTTTTTACAGTTGCTTACATTCTACATCTCTGAATAAGAGGCAGTTTTGTAGTTACTTACTTTTCAATACAAATTCCTTTTAAGAGAAAGGAAAGCACATTTCTAGACTTGATTCTCTGCAAACAATTGCAACTTCCTAAATGCAATCCCAAATAAACTCAGGGATTTCTATAAAACATGACAGTGATTACCTTCCAGTGTCGTTCCTTCACCATGAAGGGCATCTCCAGCCCCAGATGCATACAAAGCCGTCACAGACAAGGAGTATTGTGTCCCTTCGTTTAATCCTCTCAGCACAGTACTGGTCGTATGTCCTCTCACAGTGACCTCTTGAGTTTCACCCCCTGCCGCTGGGACGTATGTGATGAGATACTGTTTCACTTTCCCTGGTGCCCCAGTCCAAGATAATTTCATAGTTGATGTTGTAGGGTCAGAAACTCTTAAGTCTCTTGGGTTCCCTCTAACTTCATTAAAAACAACAACAACATTGAAATTCATTATTTAATAAAATGACTTGAAAAACATTTTGTTGCTTTAAGTGTGTGTGTGTGTGTGTGTGTGTGTGTGTGTGTGTGTGCGCGCGCGCGCGCGTACACGCTGCATCAAATTTATATCCTGTGAGCTATCACAGCAATTGTTAACTGTTGACAAGCAAACAGAGCTTCAGCACTTCTAAACTGGGCCTTATGTGTTAGTAGCAACAAAGCAAAAGGCATCCAATTCCTCTTCTGTGTTTACACAGGTTAGAATCTTTGACATTAAAAACTACAGTCTTTTCTCTGAAAGTGGAACAAAGCATTACAAATTGTAAATACATTGATTAGTATCACAATGTAGGTATCAATGCCCCCAAGAAAGCCTCAAAAAAAGGATTTATTGGCTATGAACTTCTAAATGTAATGGCCAGAAAATACACTGATGTGATAAAAATGATAAATGATCAAAGGCTATCCCCAGAAAAAAACTTAAGAGAGGAAACAGCCCAAGTGAGACCTTGCCTTAGGTAAAACTCAAAGGCTGCCTATCCCTTTACAACTATGATGTTTGGCATTTCATGACTTTTCTGGTAGAGTGGTCATGTCATCCCCAAAGGGTCCTAAGTCACCCAACCCTGTGACACTCTCCACCAGGTACACAACAGCTAGCCACTTTTACTCTAGAAAACAGAAAGATGAAGAGTCAGGGTCTTTTTTATGGTCCCCAGCACAAAGGGCCCTAGATCCCCAACTAGAAAGAGAAAAAGGAAGGTAATGATTTCCCAAAGGGCAGAGAGGAGGAAGAAAGCAGATGGAAAGAGAAAGGGTCTCGGCAGAAAAGGCTATTTAGCTAGGTTCCCCAGGGAGGGAAGTAGGGATGCAGACTGAGCTGAGAATGGATATTCCTTATGAGTGTCTGCCTCAGATTCACTGCTTATCAGCAGCATGACTCAATTACTATTTAGTATCTTTAGCCTTGATTTCCTTATAAAAAGGGATAATAATATTAACAATTCCATTGACTCTGTGCATGGATCAAATGAGATAATATATGAAAAGCTCTTTGCACAGAACCTGATACAAATAAGTCCTTAATAACTGTTCATTATTGCTAATATGTTGTTGTTGTTGTTGTTGTTATTTTTAACTTTAAAGATAGGGAATAAAATGAAAATTAGAAATGCCTTAATTTTTCTCAATGAAATAAATATTAAACATTAATAATTTGCAACAAATATCAGAATCTATCCTGGGAGTCTAACCATCCCATTTAAATAAAAACAGGTTAATATTTTAAAATCTTCCTGAAGAAGTAATAGCTAATTTGTTTCAATGGTGCATAGCAGTTTGATTTTTAATCCCTAGTCATCCTTCAATTTATATTAGAATATTTAATAATATTATTTTTAAAAGAATATTTAGGCCATATGATAGCATCTGAGTTCTATTGACACAAAAAATCGCTGTCACAAGTAAGTGAAAAATTTGAGTAACCCAAGTCTGAAAGGACTACAGTCTAAGATACTCAGATAATTGAGATAATGTCTCATGTGCTGTAGTGTCTGGATAGCTGCCTACAGGATCCCTTGAGGTCTAAGATTTGGGTTGTTACCATAAAGTCAGCATATTTCCTCTACCTTCTTCAGTGGCTGCATTTCCAGCCAACAGAGAGCCAGGTCCTGAGAAATATTCAGGAATTACAGATACTTCATATTTTGTGTCTGGAGTCAGGTTCTCGAGTGTTATCCTCCTCTGATGGGCAGGGGTCGTAACTTCCTTGCTTTCTCCACCAGCAACTGGTTTATATATAATTCGGTACCTTAAAACTCTCCCTGGAGCTTGAGTCCAGGTGATTTTAAAGCTGTCTGTAGTTTCATCTGTCACCTTTAGGTTTCGAGGTGCTCCTTTTACTGAAATTGGTTTAAAAAAAAAAGTTTATTTTACATAAAAAATGCAAACTAAGCTTTTGATCACCAAATTATAGCATTTTTCTAAACAAATCCAAAAGCAGTTTATTGTCAAACATTCTGGTTACAGCATTCATTTAGCCAGACATTAACTAGATGCTGAAACAACTAATACTCTGCAATACACAGAAAGAAACAAAGTACTGTTAATTTTTTTAATCAAATAAAGAGGTATCTAATAGTAAACTTTTAAAATCATAAATACTCTGTTAAATGGTAAATTCATGTTGACATAAAATTCAAGAATAAAAATACTTTATTTCTTGAAACAGGTAGCCAAGGCTTTCCCTCTAACTAGATTTTCTCAGAAAAGTAGGAAAATAATACCAAACACCCAGTTCTACCATATTTATCCAACTGAATGAAGTGTCTTGTCCAGTCAGTTCCACAGCTAACTTTTTTATCTATATAGTCATTTGACTTGGATAATTAGATTATACATGTGTTGGACCAAACACACTGTACTTAATGAATGCTAGTTGGATCTAAATCTTGAGGTCAAATTGCAATGGGGGTAATGTACATAGACTCACAATCTTAAATGGGATTTTCATTGAGCCTAAAGGAGAACATCATTTGGCTGTAGTTGGCAAACATGTTTAAATTACTTATTCATTTAAGGGGTAAATTGTCCATTTGGACCACACGTTCTTCTCAATCTGCTGGAGTGAAAGCACAGTGCAATACATCTGCATTTATCCCACATATAATTAGTTTATCTAAATAGCCAACACAGCAGTAGATCACTTCAGGGAGAAAGAAAGTGTATCCCTTAAGAAAAGCAATGGCAGCTGGCAGACTTACACCCATGACTCATTTTACATGGCAAGGAAAAAGACTAAATTAGCCAGAACAAATGAGGCAGATAAACTGATGAATTTGAATAGTTCCCCACCCCCCACTTATCTGCACGGGTTACATTGCAAGATCTCCAGAGGCTGCCTGAAACCATCAATAGTACTGAACCTTATATATACTATGTTTTTCTTATACATACCTATGATGAAGCTTAATTTATAAATTAGGCACAGTAAGAGATTAACAACAATACCTAATAATAAAATAGAGTAACTATAACAATATACTGTAACAAAAACTATGTGAATATGGTCTCTCTCTCAAAATATCTTACTGTACTCAGCCCTCTTGAGATGATGTGAGATGATAAAATGCCTACGTGATGGGATAAAGTGAGGTGAATGACACAGGCATCATGACACAGCATGAGGCGACTATTGACCTTCTAACAATAGTCAGAAGGAAAATCATCTGCTTCTGGACTGGGGTTGACCATGGGCAACTGAAACCACAGAAAGTGAAGCTGAGGATCAAGAGGAACTACTTTACTAGTTTTGAAGCTGAATGTGTAATTTTGAGCCTTAGATTACCCAATAGTAAAAAAAAAAAAAGACTGTTTATAGGATTATTGATGTGGTTAAATGAGATAATCCATGGAAAGCAATTATCATAGTACCTGACACATAAGCTGGAGCTCAATAATTGGCCTAACAAAGGTACTGAAATCAGAAACTTCCTTACTGACTAAAGAAAGTTTAAATTCCAGATTTCACTCAGACAATGGAATTGGAAATGTATTACCAAATGCTTTTGTTGAAGCCCAATGAGCGAAAACTAGAGCATATATGAATGCAGTTGGCTCTACTCAAAGACCCTCTAGACTTAAATTTCTTCTTGAGACATATTTCCATCCCCATCCTAAAGTGCTGAAGGAAAAGGGCCAGGCTCTTCAAGCAACAATATGGACATTACAGAGAAATCATCAGAAAATCAGAAATATTGGGGTGCCTGGATGGCTCAGTCAGTTAAGGGTCCAACTCTTGATTTCAGCTCAGGTCATGATCTCATGGGTCTTGAGATCAAGCCCCACATTGGGCTCTGCGCTCAGCGGGGAGTCTGCTTGAAGATTCTCTACCTCTGCCCCACCCTCCACTCATGTGCGCATTTTCTCTCTCTCTCAAATAAATAAATCTTAAAAAAAAAAAAGGAAATCAGAAATATCTAAGTACGGACTTCTAGGTTATTCAATACAAAAATCATAAGAAAAGTAGTCAACTTAGGCCATTATTTTATTTGCTGGCCTTCAGGTAGAAATATACCTAAACTATGCATAAAAAGGAAAGATGAATCTTATTTTTAAAATCTTTCAGAGAAAAAAGATTCTCTAGCTTTTATCAGCAAGATATGCCAATATATGTTTTCCCTGTTAGCAAATACTTCTTTGTAACTATCTTAATTTCCTCATGCATCTGTTTCATCTTCTTCACCTATACCCAGTAAAAATAGAGAACAATTGACATGTCTTTTACTATTTGCGATATTTATCTTAAAGAGTAATTGCCTAGTCTTAGTCTTCTCGTAACCAGGTTCCTTGGTATCCTTTAAATGTCCAATGTAGTGAAATGTATCAGAAAGTACTCAATTCTATCCAGTAAAGAGGATATATCTAAACAAATAATCCTTAAAACATTTGGTAAAATTTGTACACTCATGTTCTCAGCTGCATTATTTACAATAGCTGAAAAGTGGCAGCAACCTAAGTATCTGTCTGTGGGTGAGTGGATAATCAAAATGTGATATAAACATATAATGGAATATCTTTCAGCCATAAGAAGAAAGGAAATTCTGATGCATGCTATAACATGGATGAACCTTGAGGACATTATGCTAAGTGAAATAAGTCAGAAAAAAAGGTTGAATACTGTATAATTCCACTCCTATGAAGTACCTAGAGTAGTCAAATTCATAGAAACAGAAAATAGAATAGTGATTGCCAGGGTCAGTGGGGCGGGGGGGGTGGATATGAAGAGTTATTTTTTAATTAGTACAGAGATTCAGTTTTGCAAGATGAAAAAAGTTCTGGAGACGGATAGTGGTAATGATAGCATAATAATATGAATGAACTAAATACCACTGAAATGTATACTTAAAATGGTTAAAATGGTAATTTTATGTTATATGTATTTTACCACAATTTTTAAAAAGAAAAAACATTTGGTAATATATTTGCCATCACATCCATAGATAAAGTAAACAAAATTCAGAAGTATTTGCACGTAACATGCTGAAATACGGGACAGAAAAATCTGGCCTTAAGCAGTATTTCAAGAGTCAATTCCATAGTTATTAACAGTTCTCTATACCTCTTAACTTCAAATTCATCAAAATAAATCTAGGGGTTTTTTTATATAAAAGTTTTTCACTTTTTAAACAGATGTATGAAGAGCTGTACTTTATAGATGCTGAATCTTACAGAGGCATTCACCATCTCTATAGAGGAGACGGTTATTTCAAACTGTAACTGGGTTCCACAATAAATTGCTAGTTTTTGGAAAATAGGGTCAGAAATCTCATCTCACCTTCCACAGTGGTCTCCTCTCCAGTTAAGGGAACACTGAAGCCATCCTCATACTCTGCAGTCACGTTGACTAAGTACAGCGTCTCTGGCTTCAGGTTGTTGAGAATGACGCTGGTGCTTGACGCTGGCTCCACCACTGTGACCTCAGCATCCCCAGTAGCTTCCTTGTAGGTGATGTGGTATGAAAAAACATTTTCTCCAGCAGGAGACCAGTTAGTTTTGAAACTGTAAGAAGTCGTCTCAGAAAAACTAAGATCCTTTGGAGGCACATAAGCTATTTAAAAAAAAAAAAAAAGGACACAGTTAAAATGTTTAAATCTATAAAGCAAAAATGGACCTGATGACTATGTTTCTGAAATGGCTTATGTTCATTGGGGGAATAGTCATTGAGACAAATGTACTGAGTAAATATTCCACACCTGACCTCTGAGAGAAGGCCTCTCATTTACAGCCCTACCAGGAGGTCTTGATCATTTGTCTTGATCATTCACAATACTAAGTTACACTGTTTAAATGCTTAATTAAAATTTAACTGAATGGGGTTTCTAAACACAAAGCAGTAATGGAATGGTCCTGCCCACAACTGGAATATTCAAACAGTAACAGACCTAAAATGAACCCAGCAATATTTTCCCATTAATCCTTGGCAATCAGATATTAACTTTTGGTGGTAGACAGATATTTCAAAGTAATGATTAAGGAATTCTTCCTAACCAAAGAATATTCATTAAACTAAATCATAGGAAGAGCCAATGTTTTAAGGCCCACTGCTGGTCTCAAGGAACGTACAATCAAATTGGAAAGACAGGAGAGTGTCACATTATTAACAAAACAGAGCAGTACCTATGAACCCAGATGACTGGAAGTGGTAGTAAGCGTTACAGCACTAGAACAGCTAAGGAAGACTTAATCAAAGAGTTGGGACTTTTTACTGAATGCTGACAAATAGAATTTGAACAAATGAAGAAAAGAGGATAAGGAATTCCAGCTGTGAGGAACGGTGCCCAAAATTGGTCCAGGGAAGGGAATGCATAAGAAGAATTCAAAGTTCTAGGACTATGTTCTCGTCACCTTTAATTCAAAGGACTTGGCTCACCAATTAGCACATAGTAGACACTCAACTACAGGTTGTTGAATTGAATATGACAAATAGGTGTGATAAAGCTGGTGCCCAGCTCAGCTTAAGGATCTAGGATCAAAAACATCTCATGACTCATGGTAAATAGCTTTTTCACCAATAAATACATGACCCATACCCAGGAGAAAGTCATATCTCAGCTAAATAAACTAAGCTCAATAGATTTCTATAAGACAGGGAAGTTGCTTTTTCCTGTATGTAGAAAGAATTGGAGAAGCGTATTATCCACAATTTTAGAACCAAAAAATGCTTTGTTCATGAAGGGATAATTTTGGCTCTACAAAGCCTACTAACCTTTTTTCTTTATAGCTGCCAATTCTTGCTCAATTCTAAGGCAGATAGACTGTGTGAGTTCAAAAGATATTCTCTGAAAAGCATCAAAATCTTCCACTGTGAACACATGGGTGTCAGCAGGAGGAGAGGCAATAGCTTCTAATTCTGAGCGAACAGCATCCTTCACACCAACTGCAAAGATTTCCACGTCCGAATTCCTTAGTTTTATAGCAGGATCTCTGAAAGCATCTGAAGATTTCCCATCAGTGATAAGAATCATGACCTTTGGTACGTTGCCTCTTGAACCCTTGCTAGGAACAAATATTTTCTCTCTGACATAAGTCATTGCTTTCCCAGTGTTTGTAGATCCTCCTCTGTAGGGGAAGGTGTTTATTGCTTCAATTATATCTTCAACTTTGGTGAATTTTTTCAAAGTGAACTCAGTATGAGGATCCCGGCTGTACTGGACAAGACTTATCTGTACCCTGTTTGGTGAAATCTCAAAACTTTTTACAAGAACTTCCAGAAAAGCTCTAACTTTAACAAAGTTTGCAATCCCGATGCTATAGGAACCATCAACCAAAAACACGATATCGGCTTTTATATCCACACCACGTGAGCATTCTGTAAAAAGAAAAAAAAAGCCCATTACAGTTCAACAAATATAAATTAATCATGAAATATAGATATCTGGTTTTCTTAATAAGCACACTTATTTAAAAGAAAACCATTGCAAATATTTTGAAACTAAACCTGAACCAGTAAGACATACTGTCAAACAGACCATCACATATACCAAACCCAATGATAGACCTATTCACTTACCCACTTGAACTTTCATTGGCTGAGTCTTCTCCATTATTGAAATGGGTTCGCTGGATGTCAGTCCCTTCATGGCCGAAACACTGATCTGGTATTCTGTGTCTGCTGAAAGGTCACGAACACTGAGCATGGTGGTCTGAGGCCCCACACTGAGAGCATGCTGTCGGCTTCCAGAGATCATTGGTGTAAGAAGGACTTTATAGCCAGTCACTGGGCTAGGAGATGGACTCCAACTTAGCTTAATGTATTTTGATGAGACTTCCATGGCAACCAAATTTGAAGGAGGTTCAATAACTACAAAGTAACAAGCAGAACAGTGATTAAAAACAGTGAAATGTAGGGGTGCCTGGCTGGCTCAATTGGAGGAGCCTATGACTCTTGATCTCGGGGTCATGAGTTCAAGCCCCACGTTGGGTGTTTAGATTACTTAAATAAATAAACTATTAAGAAAAAAAACAGTGAGATACAACCTTTAGGTTTGGACATTCAATTCTCCTTATCCAAATTAATCATGAATTAGTCAAGAAGAGTTGCCTAATCCCAACTCTCCAGTTCCACCTATACCTATCCAAAACCAAAAGAGACTCAGTGCCTGATTTTTAGTCAGGGAGCTGAGAAAATTAGGGGAAAAGGAAGTCATTGGAAGAAATTAATGATAAGATGTCTGAAGCCTAATTCTCTGGGACCAAGATTTCCACTCTGGTTTTGATATTTTACTCATTGTCTTTATTCTTAGGTACCAAAGTAGGCACTTGATAAATGTTTGTTAAATCAATGACTTACTCAATTCTTCTTCTCTTTTAATGATATTATAAAGACTAAAATATAATCTTTAAAGGATACTTTATAATACATAAAGATGAAGGGTTCAGCAGCTCTTAAACAACAGTTCTTATAATGTTAGACAATTTTATTCTCACTTATTTTAAGCCAAGGAAAAATGTTCAACTATGTTCATAATGCCACCAAGAGGGACTCAATGTTTTATAACACGTATACTAACAAGGAAATATCGATCCCCTAAAACATTTCTATCCTTACACAACATAGAAACATAATCATGTACTTAACAGATAACATAAAGTATTTTAAGATATTTCAGATCAAATTTTCACACTTTTACATTTATCAGTGGAACCAACTTCCCAGAATTTATACTTCAATTTTTTTTTATCTCATCCTGCAAGAAGTGGATGATCAAACAGGCACAAGTCTCCCCACAGCCTCCTCGAAAAGGCATTCATACGGAGTGCATAAAAATGATGCCTAAAACATGACAAGTAGTGGGGCAAGGAGGAGAAACAGATGAGCCAACTGGATGTTTGGCCAAAACTTTTGTGGGATGCAGAGACAGTACAGGGAAAACAAGTCACAGGCTAAGTCAGGAAGAAAGAGAGGTCCCGAGGAACAGCATGAACACCTGCAATGCAGCCATGCACCTCATACAAGCAGATTTCAAACAGTGGCAGGACGGACGTTTGGTCTACCCTCACACATGCACCCCAGGGAAAATAGGTCAGCATTAGAATGTTTAAAAGACTAAGTAAAGAGAGGTTAATCAGGGGAAAGTGGGATGAAGGGGTCAATTTTGTAATCACACAGAGCAAAAAAATCAGACATTAGGCAGTAAAACAAAGAAAAAGGCTTGGAGCCCATGAAGTAATGAGAAGGGGTTCTGAAATAGAATCAGAGCCAGCGAACATTGCCAAAATACTTGGGGTTTGGAGATTAAAGAGTTTATATGACTGAAGATGTAGCTATTTAGAACTTATCTTTAATCACTTGTCAATTCTCAGGCTAAGAGGAGAACAATCATGGAAACTGTGACTTTTTAATGCCCAAAAGGATGTTGATGAAATGTCTTCTGAAATGTCTTTTCTTTCTCCCATGTATTTAGAAGCAATAACTGATAGAAATGGGAAGATTTTCCAGATGTGGAAGGATCAAACTGATCTTTGAAATATTCTTAAAAGTTTTGAAAACATGCAGAGAATGATGATAGAAAATCTTTTTGTTTCACCATTTAATAGAAACAGTGTTCTCATTAGTTGATGTTGCTGTATGCTAAAATACATGTCTTCCCAGCTTGTCAATGTTTACATCGGAGTGTAAGATCATTAAAGCAAGTACCTGGATAGCGTAATTATGGACACTCAATATGCACAAAATGGTCTCAGAGAAAAAGAGCAAGTCAAACTTCTCCAAAAAAGATTTTTAAGGATTTTACTTCATGCTCTACTGGGGGAGGGGGAACAATGGAAATGATATCAACAAGTTGAGTTACTGAAAAACCATATAATCGAGTATACAATTGGAGAATCACCGAAGATGTGTTTGAGTAAATGTGTCTACTTTTAGACTACCTATAAATCTATAAAAGCTATCAAATAATGGAAAAGGTTAACACAGGGGAACACTGAACAATTCACTCACCTTCTTCTCCACTAACCAATTCACCAAGTTGTTCATCAACACCGGAGCACACCTGGGAGATGATCTCATTCTGAATATCCACAATTGCATCAAAGTTGGCCACGTTGAAAACATGGTTTAATGAAGGTGTGGAGGCGATTTGTTTGAGTTCTTTTGCATCTGCAGCTTTAATGCCTTCAAAAACAAAAGGACAAGGATATATTGAAAAGAAAAATGTGCTGAATTAGGGAAGTTCTTTGCTTTCTCAGTCCTTCAAAAGTAAAGACATTTATAAGTCCTTATTTAGTCATAAACCAGAATTGCTTTGCTTCATAACGAATGTGCGACTGTTCAAATGACAAAGGCATTTTATAATTTCACAGAAAGTGGCCAGCCAAAAAGGAAAATGAATGGTTAATAAAACAGAGCAGGCTCTCATCCTAACCATGCCATCATTTGTCCCTGCCATCTGTAAAGATAATACTTTTTTCTTCCAGAGTCCTGAATGAGCTGGAACCCTCCAAATTCTTCAAGTATTACATAATATAGGAAACACATTTAAAAAAGCACTTAATGATAATACAAGGAGGATCTTTCTTAGAATCACTGGCCCAGCATTCTTTGAAAAGTAGAGAGGGCTGGCAAAAATATGAATACCACCTCACAATGCATAGGCTAAGGGAGTTATAGGAGAGAAATACATAAGCAGAATTTTTACTCAAAGATGACATGGTTTAACACTACACTGTAAAATGCACTAAATACTTCTAATAGCATCCTTCCTTAAGGAATCCACCTTTCCTCTTCATAAGCATTAGGTATTGAGAGAGGTCTAAAGAGAAAATACTTAACCAAATGTGGCCTACCCAAAGAGAAAACTTCAACCCCTATATTTCGAAGCTCTCTTGCTGGAATTTCCACTTCATCTTGCGATTTGCCATCCGTAATAATAATTGCCACTTTAGGAAAGCCAACTCTTGCTCCAGCAGATTCCGTGAAAGTATTTTTAATTAAGTAATCAATGGCATCCCCTGAAGTGAAAAAGAAACATGTTCATTCACTCCTTACCACACAGTTTTGCCAAAGTCAAAAACCATGTGATTAATTTCAAGATTATTTAAGATATGAAAATTGTGCAATGTTTGATTTCTTCCCCAAACAGGTATTTCATTTATTTTCAACAATAATAAAATTTGTAAAACATACCCGTCATTGTGTTGCCACCTTTGTATGGAATTGTTTTAATTGCAGCAAGAAGGTCATCCCTTTGGTAGTACTGATTTAAGTTAAATTCAGTCCTGGTATCAGAGCTGTACTGAACAACACCAACCCTTGTCTTCTCTTCTCCGATGTCAAAAGCAGACACAAGAGCACCAATAAAATCTAAAATGTACTTAAAATTATTTCTTCCCACACTCCATGAGCCATCCACGAGGAACACTAGATCAGTCCAGGCACTGACAGAGCATTCTGAAATACATTTGATATATTTTTAATTGATGTATTCTTAACTTTATCCACCTTTAATGAATACAAACTAACGTTGAAAAACTGTTGTATCCTTAAATCATTTTGTTTATTAGAACATATTCACATTGTTCTTCACCCACAACTGACATGCACAAAAGAATATAATATTTTATTAACAAACACAGAAGCATTTTCAGTGCCTTCATTGAGATGCATTTATGGAACTACATGGCTCTAAATTACTATATAAGACATTGTGCAAGAAGAGAGAAATAGGGCGCCTGGGTGGCTCAGATGGTTAAGCATCTGCCTTCGGCTCAGGTCATGATCTCAGGGTCCTGGGATCGAGTCCCGCATCGGGCTCCCTGCTCCTTGGGAGCCTGCTTCTCCCTCTGCCTTTCTCTCTCGGTCTGTCTCTCATGAATAAAAAATTTAGAGACATGAAAAACCTTTAAAAAAAAAAAAAAAAACTTTAAAAAAAAAAAAAAAAAAAGAAGAGAGAAATAGATACATGACCTACTCTCCAAGAGCATGTGACCAAAGTATTCATGCTGTCAACCTATTTTTATAAACAACATCCTTTTCCTCTTCTCTCCGAGTACAAATTACACAAAACATCTGGGAGATACATAAAATGAGCAGTGTCTTCAATCCTTGGTATTTAGCAATAAATACAAAACAATTGCTGGCCTATTCAAGCAGATGTATTTAAGTGGAAGAAAAGAGAAAATCTTTTAAAATTCTCCTGCATTTTAGAATATAATTGTCTAAAGTTTGCAGTGGGTTAGTCTAGAGGGTTAATAGAGTCTAACAGAAGTAAAAAGAAGCATAAGGGGGCCTGGGTTGCTCAGTCAGTTAAGTGTCTGCCTTCGGCTCAGGTCATGATCCCAGCGTCATAGGATCGAGCTCTGCATCAAGCTCTGCATTGGGGCTCCCTGCTCAGCAGGGAGTCTGCTTCTCCCTCTCTCTCTTTCTTCCCCTCCCCACCCCCCCCAGCTTATGCTCTCTCACTCTCTCTCTCAAATAAATAAATAAAATCTTTAAAAAAAAAAGATGTAAAAAGAAGTATAAATATGATGCAAGATAGTCAAAAATATCTTACTGTCCTAATTATCGGTGTATTTAAATTTGACATCTAAAACCTACTTTTACAAAACAAAGAGTAGAAAAATATTTCCATTCAAAAGTAAAAAAGGCATATTATATCTTTAAATGCAATGATTGGCTTTTATAAATGAACACCATATCTTTCTTTTTCTCCGCAGTCAGAAGGAAAACAAGCTGATTTTCATGAAAATGTGTATTGAAAGGCAACACTAAGTGAATTTTCTGAAGATGTTTTCATCTTTGTAATCAGTTGGTAGATAATAAAAGAAATACTTGGCTACGAAGAGAAGGAAATGGTCCTGGAAAATTTTGCAAGCTAAATCACAAGTTGCATGCCTAAATAATTTTTGCACACCATTTAATGGGCCCATTTAAGTCTATTAAATAGTCAATATTTGGTATAATGCTTTGATTTAGAATAAATATCAATGGTTCAGGGAAAATATTAGCATTATAACTGCATACTACAAAGTTCATTTCAGATTATTAGACATCAGAAAGAATGATAAACAGGCATTTGTAGGGAAAAATTTCATATAAAGGGGACTTTGTATTCAAATCCTTTTATTGTCCTCCTGGGTTATAAATCCAACCTTTATAAGGTGGCAAATTAGAAGTCCAAGAAACCCCTTAAGGGTCCATCCTGGTAAGTCAGACGAAGCAATAGAAGACAAAGGAGGCAGGAGGCTACAAATTGCCAAACCTAGATTGAATAAAATCCCTTTTATTTGGTTACAAGTGCACCAAGGATCATTGTGTATCTTGTTTTGTTTGGGGTTGGGCTCCTATTTGTATATTATAAAGAACATAATATAAATAAATAAATAACACTGTAAACAGCGTTTCTCGTGCCTTTTTCTTTTCTAATTTGCCTCCATGATTCTTTGTGGAGGTGAAATAATAATAGAGGTGGGGCCAGAATGTATCAGAATGACCAGGAAAGTTGCTTCAAACTGCATAAGACTCCACTTCCATCTCTCACCCCAACATCATCTCTGGAAAATGTGTACTATTCTTTAGATATGTTAAGACCCACGTGTTACCAGAGATGTCTTACAGACACTGGAAATGGTGACACTGCCATCAATGAAAGGCATGTAATACCATAGAGGTGAGCATAACACATCCAGAGATTTAGAAATATATTTTCATGGCAAGAAACTCTTCAAACACAAGGAGGGCATCTCTCTGGTGTTCTGGCTTTATATTCCTCATATATCCCTATTTCTATTGATTTGTCTTTGAGAAATGAGTTAAGTCTAGTGGTGAGCTTTGTTTTTCACCTACTGCCAAAGTCCTGCAAAAAAAAAAAATGTAGGTACACACCAATTCAGTTTACTCTCAGTAAAATGAATATTTAGTAAGTAGAATGAAATATTGACTAGAAACTCAGAGTGTTAAGTAGTATAATTGTTTAGTCATATATTACTATTATATTGTCCATATTTCTCCTAGATAACACCTATAGAAATTATTAAGTGAATAAATTCAAAGTATGGATATAGTTGGAACATCTCCTTTATATTACATTTGTAACTTCTATAAATCTGAGCAAAAATATTAAGGGAAATACTTACTTTGTATCACTGGTTTTCCAGGTTTCTTCTCTCCTGGCTTTGCCGGACCACCTGTTTGAACTGAGTCAAAACTTGATTATTACAAAAAGAAATGAACCCGTACAAATACTTCCTAAAAAAAATACATATTGTTTTCCACCACTGTCTTTCAAATATATGATCCATGCCCAGCTGCTCAGAAAATACTGCCAAATAAGCAATGCCTTGCAAATAAATTATCTTTAGTGAGATTTTAGATATATTTCAAAAAGACATTGACATTGCTGCCTGGCAAAGTTTGCTGTTTTTAATAGTTTTCACTCATAACATTCCTGCTGCTTCCAAAGACCAGGGTTATAAATCAAGAATGAATTATTAACATCCATAAATGAGTAGGATCATAGAAAGAATAGTTAATACTGATACAAAGTAACTCTGCATAACAGATTAAACCTGAAAGTTGGAGAAATCTTCTGCAAAACAAAAGGCATAAGGGTCCTTTATATGTGTGCTTACTTGTTAATTGTCCTATAACGGGTACACTTTCTTCTACTTCATCATATGAAGTGATTGTCACCACATACTCTATTTCAGGTATAAGGTCTGATAATAAAGTTTCAGTGGTACTAGCTGCAAGGGTAAATTCTTTAGTGGGCCCATCTGGAAATACAGAAAGGAAAATATGAATGCAATAAAATATCTTTCACATATAACATGACACAACATAATGTAATTCCCAGATATACTCAAAATTTTAAAAATTAAATATATATACATTTTTTCAGAACATCCAAACATTATCTTCTTCTATCTTCTGAAACCAAAACTTTGAAATTCTACAAATGGACTGGCATAGCATTTACTTATGATAATCATATTCAATATTTGTTTGAGGACTCAAGGATTCCTCTGGAATAAAGATATACCAGAATATCAAACCAAAATCTCCCATTTTTCTGAAGGTGAATGGTAGTAACAAAATTATTTCATAAATGAGACATAAAACAGAAAATAATTTAATTTTAAATTATGTGCTGGAGGAGAGTGAAGGAAGGCAAATAGGGGATGAAAATCAACTCAAGAACAACAAACACATAGGTTAAAATTAAGCTTTGGTGGGAAGCAGTCTGTGTGGAAGCAATGCATTCTCCATCCTCAAATGGTTGCATACATTAATGGGTAGCCACAGTCCTCTGAATTGACTTAACTAGATATCAAACATTTCAAAATACAGTATACTAGGTATATACTTATATACTGACAGATATGTACTCCCTTCTAGATTATGTTCATTCTTAATTCAATCAGGAAACAGTAGTTCCTAGGGACTAAGTGCCTGCTAGGATTTTTAATTATATTAAATTTTCATCAAAACAGAAATAATCAAGGGGCGCCTAGGTGGCTCAGTCGTTACGCGTCTGCCTTCAGCTCAGGTCATGATCCCAGGGTCCTGGGATCGAGCCCCACATCGGGCTCCTCCTCAGCAGGAAGCCTGCTACTCCCTCTCCCACTCCCCCTGCTTGTGTTCCTGTTCTTGCGATCTCTCTCTCTCTCTGTCAATTAATTAAATAAATAAATAATCTTAAAAAAAAAAAAAGAAATAATCAAGAAAAGTAACAGGTAGTATAATAGAACCCTGAGAAACATTCCTGGTTTAAGTGTGGAGCATGCAGAACCAACCCGGGCCCCCGCAGGACGAGACACCAGGTCTCTGCCGGGTTGGGGGGTGTCAGTGCCAGTTTGGGGAGTATAGGAGTCAGTAATTTCCAACACATGGAAACTGGATAGAATTGTTTTTCAACAGCTTTTTTGCTTTGGAATGAATGAATGTGTTAACTGCCAGTACATTTGGGAAGAAAAGATTCAAAGAAGAAAAAGTAAATTCTTGACCCCTTAAGTTCCCAGATCCTATCAAAAAAATTTTTTCCCAATTCCTTGAGAAATTAGCATTTTAAATCATTAGTATTTTTAAAGGCCATTAATATTTAAACACAGCTGTAGTGATAAATTATATTAATACCATCCCTCTCTACCATCGGCCAGATAAGACTTCTTCCTACCACCTGGCCAGTGCTAGTAGAAATGGTTGTTTTTCCATTCCAAGTTAACCTGAAAGTTAATCAACAGAGATTAGTTCTCCACCTTTGGGCAACATCATAAACACTAAAGATAACTCCTGAGAACAACCAAAACAAGGTGCTTTTTTATTTTGTTTTGTTTTGTTTTTCAAAGACTCTTAGCCTAGGATCTGTGGAATCCACCTAGCCGAAGTAAATTCTTCTCCTCCATCATGGCAGCTCACCATTATTCCAGAATAATGTTTCCTGAGTACTGAAATGTGTAGGACACTGGGTAAGGCATAACAACTCACTTCATCACTTGACACTTTAAATATTGAAAAGATTAATTCAAGAAGAATATCAAGAAGTGAGAACTCTATTTTATAAAATCAAATATTACCAGCAATATTCTGATCAAGCAGAAAAAAAAAAAAAACCTCCACTTTTAATAACAGCAGCTTAGCACAGTGAACCATTTTAATAAAGCTCAACACTACAAAAATACAATAGTGAGTACTAGGCTGGAAATCTGGAGACCTGAGTTCACCAAATATCTGGTGACATTGGCTAAATTCCTAAAGTTTTCTAAACTTCAGCTTTCTCATAATGAAATGGAAGGAGGAGAGAAGACTGGATTATATCATCTTTGATGTCTCTGTTTTAAAACCCCAATATCTCAAAACTTACCTGTTGTAGGGTCCACTGTTATTCTGTAACCCACAATTGGATCAGCTGGTCTTGCCCATGACATATGAACGGTATTTTCATCTATTATTTTAAAATTCAAGTCTGAAGGTGGGTCAACTGCAAAAGAGAGAGTTGATATCAATTACATTTTCCAATGTCACAAAGTGGTCAATTTAATCAATAAAGAATTGTGTCGAGCAAAGCTTACTAAAATTGTCTTTGCATAAATTTGTTTCCAACAAATATAGAAGATATCTTGTTGGATAAGAATAAAATTAAAAGCTGACAAGATATGACAAAACATCAGAGAGTATACATATTACAGAAGACAGCACAAAACACTCTTGATTCTTGAGTTGCTAGGTCATCCAAGAATGGCCAGCAAAATCAAGCATAATAGAAACATATTTGGATACAAGTACATACAAATACAATGAAATCACAGATAATAACCACATATGCAAACAATTCACATAACAATTAAAGGGATCTCAATACATGCGGAGAGCATTTTGAATAAGCATGCCAAATCACAACCTGCTTATAACCATAGAAGTTAATTTAGAACATTGACATAGTACTTTTTTCCCATAATGTGGAAAAGAATCACTGATGTTTTTGATTCTCTGCATCATTGTCTTGTTATAATTTTTGTTTGATAAATCTCAATCTGTGCAGAGATGAAATTTAATGAAAGGGAGAAGTCATGGGAAATTTAGCACTGTTATGTTGCACAAGGAAATATACATTTAAATGTATATTCACATTCACATGGACAAATATTCAAAAATAGTAATAAAAGATGTCAATAATTTATAAATATATAAAAAGTATATATACAGATGTTTATAAAACTAATATTCTGCCTGTTTACACCAATACGCTGTATGTTTGCAAGGTGTAAACCAACACTGTTATTTTCCTTTGCAGCAGGTATACTCCATACTAGAAGTGGCATTTTAGATTAAAATGCCAGTATGGTCCTTTACAAAATGATGGTTAATTATGAAAAGACAACATCAAACCATATATTTATGGACATTTATTTACAGAACTTAAAGGAAACAGTGAAGAAGGATCAGCGATCTGAAGACATGACTGTGCATAAAAACTTGGAGAAGTCAATGACAGGAATAATTGAAAAGTACAGAAAGAAATAGTTTACATACAAAACTATACAGCTTCATGCATGTGTCAATGAAATGTTGACTTGTTTTTAGTTTCCCACAATGAACGAAAGCCTCCATGTACAATAGTCATTACACAAAGACGTTTCAGAAATATTTTATAATGATATTCTCTCTGCAATGTTCATGCCTCATCATGCAGCATTGTACTGACTCACTGTCAGTGCATGGTCAATGCATTATAAATTTCTACTCTTGAAGTAAGTCAACAAAGTAAGATGACTTTCAGCCATCCTTTTCTTAAGGTATTTAAGTCTGAAAGTATTCCTTGTGAGTCAGATTCTTTGCATTGCTTTTGAGGGATTACAATCCCTTTTTAGGTTTTCATAGAGGTCAATTGAAATACAGTAGTAGCTTTGAGACATGAGTCATAGAATTTAACTGGGGTTAGGGATTTATGTAATATTAATAGCATGTTTTAATGGAAATAAAACGAATTAAGCAAACATTTGCTTTGATGAACTGCTGCTTCCAACTGTAGGAGATGGCTTTTTATTTTCATTGGATATACTAGCAATGGAATGAATGTTATTTTCTTACTATCCATACACAGGCAGTGAGATTAGACTATTAATCTACATGCATAGTTTAATTATTCAACATTCTGCTGTCTGTAGTCATATTGCAAGGTTTAGCTGGAGTCATCTCTTAGTATAACAAGCATGCAACAAATGTTAATAGAACAAGAGGTATTAAGAATATCATTATAAAATATTGTTCCAGTAGCAATGGCTCAGGACAAATTTAATGCAAAGGCAGACACAACTGGCCTGAGCATGCTTTTTAAAAAAAATCAGTACATGGAAAAACAGTACCACCAACCTTGCAGGGAAATTGACCTGAAGCAGCAGACATTAGGTTAAAACTGCTGAAGGGCAGCAGCGGCCCACCTTGTTGGTTTCCAAATGACCAGGATTCCAGAAAAACTGAAAAATTGACTGTTGGGAAAAGTCTTTAACATTTCAGAGGATTTTAAGGTGTTCATAGAAACTCAGATGTGGTACTTGGGAATCAGAAGCAGGAAAGAATGGCCAACTAGCATGTGTGCACCAGAGAGCCCACTCCACTTTCCTTCCTGCCACTTGTATCACGTGTAAAACCTTCCAGGCTTGCCACTCCATTTATACGTTTTTGCTTGTTCATTTCATGAAAAAAGATAACAAGGCAGGTGTGAGTATGGACCCATGTCAACTTGAATCAATGCAAAACGTATTTTCGTTAATTTTGAAAATCTTTTCTTTTGCGTAAAAATAATTCACAACTGCCATTGCATTGTCACAAGCTGTGTCTATGTTCCCCAAGACAATGCAGATGCCAGAATATTTCCAATATGAGCTATCTACAATGGATTATGATTGCAGAGAGCCATAGTTGCATAGAATGAGAATCCAAACCAAGAGAAATAGAACTCAAATTGTAAATAAATAATATTGCAATCAGACATATATTCAAAAACCTGAATATCAATAATGAAAAGACTAAAATTTTAAGTACTCATAACTCCAGTAGTTTTAATCTCCCATTTAGGAACAATGCTTTTCCTTATCAATAAGCTATGCTATAAAAACTGCATTCTGGTATTATTTTTGTTACCTACATTGGCAGGATGTGGGGCTTTTTAGGAATGATAATTATAGTTAGCATTTTCTGAGTGTCTACTATACAATAGGCAGAGTACAAGTCACTTTATATATTGTCTCTTTTTCTTCTCATAACAATCCCTCATAATGTGCCCTGTTTTCCCTGTTTCACAGATGAGTCAGTGAAATTCAGAGAGATTAACACAGCTAATAAGCAGCAAAACTTTGATCCCATAGTCAGACTCCAAAGCATACAATGTAAAGAAGAAGAAATATTTGAATGAATGACTAACTTTAGAAAGCAATATTTGTATATAGGTGCCTATTAATATATACCTATATATTTTCTATTCTATAAAAAAATTAGTTGATGCCTGTTCAATAATAAATATGTAGTATTCAGATATTTCCAGTTCAGATATAGATAGAATTTGACAAATTAACTTTACACACTTTGTTTAAATCTAAAGTATCTATCTTGATATATATTTTACAAAACAGTTTTTTTCATTATGTCAACCAAAAGGAAATTTACCAACTGTGCAGAGATGAATGGATGGATGGAAAGATGGACAGATAGGAGAATTGTCTAATAAGTTTTGGTAACATACAAAATATGTTAAAGATAAAGCAAAACATAATACCAAAATATTATCTTGATGGACTGGCAAGACTTAGCAAGTGATGGATCATTCCGTACACATTACAAAATGTGTTCTTTCATGGTTGACCAGTTTTCCAGCAAGAAGCACAGTGTAGGCAAACTAGCACTAAAGTAAGACAAGAAAACCTAGGTCTCATCTGTACCTTGTCCTGAAGTAACTACATTAGTTATTTAGCCTCTTGTCCTCATTTCCCATTTGCCAATGAGAAAATTAGAATAGATCTGTAAGTTGCCCTGTAGTCCAAAATTTCTGTTATGACACAGTATTATCAGATAAACATAGACACAGAACTATAGAAATATATATTAACTAGCCTTTTAACCTAGACACAAGACAATTAAAGCTTGTCTTTAATGGCCTCAACTCACTGGTCAATTGATAATATCCAGTTATTTCTCATAAATTATAAATACAAGTCAAACTTACTAAAATTAAAACCCTGTTTTTCACAAGACATGTTCATCTTGAATTCTAGATTAATTAGAAAGGTGTCTAATTCTCAGGTAACACTGGCCATTAAACTTTAAATGCAAAGTGTTAGGTTTTCTAAATGGCAATTAACATACTATATGATACATGAACCAAAAATGATTCATCCATTCTAGGTCATACAGAACACTGGCCAAGTTACAAGGCCAATAAAGTCTATGCTATGGCTAAGAATTACAAATACTAAAGGCCAGAAAAAATTCATTTCACTCTTATTTCCATAAGACAAAATACTATATTATGAAAAATAAAGTTCCTTGTATAAGCAGATAGAAGGAAAACAGCAGGAAGAGAGTGGTACCACAATAAAAAAGAGGAGATAAAAAAGTGTATGCCAAAACCTTTTAATTAATATCGAAAAAGGTATTGCTTTCAACATATAAAAAGTTAAGTAAATAGAAATTGGTTGGAAAATAGTATGAATTCAAGAGTTCAAGCATGACATTGTAAAAGGGAAAGAAGAGTAACTATGGTCAATTTACAACTCAGTTCAAAATGACATAGTAGGAAACAGGGGTGCCAGCTGAAATTTTGAAATGCCCCCCAATGTGTCCAAGAAATTTTCTTTCCAGCCATTGTCCCCAGAAAGGCCTTGGCCACAAATTTTGTTAGCCCTTCACAAGCTCATGAGACCACGTAGTTGGTAGTGAACACCCAAGCTGTGCTGTCCAATACGGGAGCCACCAGCCACATGGGGCTATCAAACACTTGAAAGGTGGCCAGTTCAAAATGAAACACACTGCAAGTGTAAAATACATATCCAATTTCAAAGACTTAGTACAAAACTGTAAAATATCGCACTAAAAATTTTTATATTACATGTTGAAGTGATAACACAGTGGATATAGTGGGTTAAGTTAAATATACTATAAAGAGTAATGTCTCTTGGTTCTTTTTCCTTTTTTAATGTGGCAACCAGAAAATTTTAAGTTACACATGTGGCTTGCTACTGTGGCTTACAATATATTTCTTTTTGACAGTAGCAAACTAGAGAATAAGGCCAAAAAAATGAATCACATTAAAATATAATTATTAAATGCTGACCCTAAGGAGGTGGGAGACAAGAAAGACACAGCTTAAGAAAGCAACAGATTGAAAAGATAAAATGTGAGAAATGCAGAAATAATCAGTAATGTAGACAGTAAAATGTTCTCTTTTTGTTATTGCTGTATAGTTGACACACAATGTTAAGTGTTCTCTTTAACTGCACTTTGCTAACCAGCCATTATCCAATTGAGAATGGATTTTTTTCCACTTACGACATTTCCAGCCTAATTCTTTTCCTAAGAATTCTCAAATCTTTCTGACTTTCAAATAAGTATTTTCTTAATGAGCGATAAATAGGTCACTTCAGTGAATTATCTAAAAATATCTTTAGTAGGGCTTCCAGAAGCTCCTCAAATAAAATTCCTTCCTAACAACGACATAGAGAGGAACATTAAAGGCAACCTCATCTGAGTATTACTTCACGGATGCCACTCTGAAAAGCCTCTACATTCACAGAGTGGTCAGATAAGAAGAGCACCAAGTTTCTGTCACTTTTCTAAGCAGGCGACAAATGTTGGAACCTCTCTGTTTTTCCTAATCTTCATTTTTTTTTTTTTTTTTTTGGTACCTGCCCTCCTGAAGTGGAAAATCAAACAATAGAAAGTTTTTTAAAATCGCAGTGTTGTGATGAGCCGGCTCTCCTTTCCCATAACCTCTAAAAAAGTGCCATCCACCCTAGAATTCCCACAGCTGCCCCACGCTTTTCTTTCCTCCCTTAACTCCATCAGGGGCATTTTATTGGGAAAAAAAAAATTAAGATGTCTATTATGGTATTACCCGATTTACCTTGCAAAACAATAACTCTAGTTTGTCAGGTCTTGAATGATAACTTGAGGGAACAGAAGCTCTCACTACGTTAATATACAGAAATAACTTTTTAAATAAATACTGAGAAATGAGGGTATCGAGGGCACACAATGAAAAGAATAAAGTGAGGTTGAAAAATCTCGCAAAGGTCCTTCGTTTTCTACAGGGCGGAGCCGTTTTGCAGACCTGGGGACCACGACACCCATGTCCCAGCCCCTGACCGACTCCACTCAGGTCTGATGCGGGAGGGAAGAAGGGAGGGACAGAGAGCCTGGCTTGCCTAGCTCCCGCTTGCTTCCTGGGTTGGAAAACTTGACGCAGACCCAAGCTGTCTGCGCGGGGCTGGGCCTGAGCCACGTTCCTCCGAGCCCCGCAAACCAAACAGGGACAGCAGTGACCTTGGGCCATGAGAACACATTCTGGGTCCGGATCTCTGCTTGCCACCCATCCTCTAGGCTGTTTGGCTGCCACCTCGTTCGCCTGCACCGCCCGCCTCAACGACTGAGCTCCCCACAAAACACACAGAGGCGCAGAGCCGGCACTGTTGGAGTCCTTTATTTCATGCTGTCCCCGAGGTCGCAGCCCCGAGCCAGGTGGTGAACAGCCACGCGAGCGAGCGCGCCCGCGCTCCGGGGCTCCCGGGTAGCACCAGGAGGCGTCCTGTTCGTAGAGCTGGGTGCAGCTGTCGCCCCCTCCCGGACGGCTGGTCCTCTCGGAAGGCAGCAGTGTAGGTGGCAGTGTGGACAGCACACCGCAGGGACAAGCGCAAGGAGACCACACAGCACTGTACGGAATGGATTAAGCAGAATGCGAAAGAGCTGGACCTGAGAGCTGGAACATGGACAGACCTCAGGAGAAGGGGGCGTTTCTCTTAGAGGAGAGAAACATCCCGAGAAAACACGCAGTACAGGGAAAACGGAGCAAGCAAGAGTGGCAAGATCGTTTGCTTTGTCCTTTCTAGAATTCTACATTGTCACCGAGGGAGGGGGAAGGAAGAGCAATTTACCTTCCGCCTCAATGGAAGACAGGAGCAGGGCCGCGCCCAGGGCGGCAAGCGCTGGGGGAAGCCTGGTCCGCATGCTCGTCCTCCGAGCTCACAGCCGCATGAAGGGATCTGCGGGAGGAAGCAGTGACCGTATCAGGACCGGGTCCGGGCAGGCCTGCAACCAGGTTAGAACTGGAGCCTGCAACCAGGCCAGGACCCGACCAGATCTGCCTTAATAACCGCAGGGCCCAACCCAGCACATAATGGGGCCTATTGTGTAGCAGTGGAAGTCAAGGTCATCTACTGCAGTTTAATCATGGCACTAAGAGGGATTTCTAGTTTAAAGAGGGTCCTGTTTTCCTGGAGGTTGGTCCTGCTTAGCATCCCCTACCAGGCCCCACATGACTTCATCCTGCCTTGGTGATGGCTAATTCAGAGGTCATTTTACCCCTGACTCAACTAAATGTCTCTTCCAGCTGGGGATTTTATTTGGCCCTCAGCTTTTTCCTAGCTGCTGAACTCTTTAGGTAACTGTACTTTAGTGATCTCAGGGTAATTTGGAAAAGTATAATAAACCTCTTCTACTCTTTTTTTCTTCATTTTGTTCTGCCTGCAAATATGCAGCTCTTTAAGGTCTGAAATGGATTATACAGAAATATGTAAGGCCCAGCTGAAACCTGACCCTACTGCTAGCTGCTTTGTCTTCACAACTGATAAATCCTTTACCCAAGATGAGGGGAAAACAACTCTAAGATACATAATTAGAAAAGGACAAGCCATAGAAGAGACAAAAAAACACTCTTGTCTGTTTTCCCAAGATATTTTTTATAAAAATTCTCAGTAATAATATTTTCATTTAACATATTTTCACTTCACTTATTACAGAAGATTACAGATTCCAAAAGATTACAGGTATATACACTCCACAGGAGAATATGTTCTATTCTGATTTTTCCTGATTCTGTAACTAGGTTATTAATTCCTTAAAGACAAAGAGTCTTATTCATCTTTTGTGACTCCCAGCACACAGTAGGTGCTTAATCTATGTTGGCAGAAAGGAATCTTCTAAAATATTCTAAGGTCTAATCCAGACACAAAAGCTACTAGCAATGAACTGAACTGGGAAGCTGCCAGAGGCAAAACATAAAAAGAGATTTGACGGTGAAGTACATAAATTATTGTAAGGCAACAGACGAGGACGCTTGAAAAACGAAGTCCTGCTTGGGAATCCAAAAATGAGCCAAAGGTCCAGCCCTCTTTGAGAAAAGAAACTGACAAGCTCCAACCATGCCCTTCCAAATTATTGGCACAATGTATTAGGGCATCTTTCCTCGGCCTGAGTGTAAATTGCATTTTAAACGTCTGATGGGCAGGCGTGCCAAATTGCCCAGAGCTCCTTTTTATGAAGCCAAGATTAAAATGTTGGCGCTGCTCTGAAGATTCAAGGGCTCCAGCGATTTCTTTCTTCCTAATTAACAGCTGTTTGACATTTCTAACCCTTTTCTACCATCAGTGAAAAGCAGGAGGTGAGACTGGCCCATTGTTCCCATCAGCTGGCCTTAACTTTGCTACAGTAATTTCCAACTCAGTTGGCAGTCGTGCTCGCGAAAAGTTAAAGGCTGACAATCGACCCATCAAAAAGCTCTGTTCAGCTTTTTTTTTTTTTTAACGCTGAACTCTTCACAAAAACCTTAATCGTGGAAGTTCTTTTGTCTGGGTCTAGAGCGCCACCTATTGGCTGCCTGACTCAGCGGCAAGAATGAATCATGTTGCGTTGGGATATCGGAACCTACAGTCAGTTCTACCAGCCCACCAGTCATTCCGTCCATATGTTAAAAAAAAAAAAAAAAAGTTTTATCTCCTTTTAGCCAAAACATTTATGTGAATACTTAGCTCAGTGCTTCACTGAACATTCTCAGACATAAATGTATGAAAACGGCCGCCCCTACGTGTCAGGAAGGATTCCCTCACTTCACCCTCATGAATGAAAATGAGTCAGTTGCGGAGGAGCGGGTGGGGGAGAGGTCTTAAGGCATTGGTCTCCTTCCACCAACTTGCCCCCTCCCCCACCCCGCTGGAAAAGACCAATTCTTGAACTCCCGCGTCCAGTTAAAAAAGAAAATTACACTCCCCCCCCCGCCACCCCGCGGGGTTCCTCCAGATCCTTTGCAAGTCACCTACCTCCTCTTTTACCCGCTGCGACCTTGACATTAGTTAGCCAAGGGCGAGTTTAGCGCTCATTTCCTTCCTTGCTCCATCCTTGCCCAGTGCTCCCGCATACTTTAGGTTACATAGTCCAGGCTGAGGCGGGAGGGGGACGGGGGAAGGGGTCCTGGAACGCCCTGAATGGGTCACCTTTCCCTAAGGACACTCGACTTGGGGTACCTCTTTTGCTCCCTGGCTTCGCGTCTCCGCTCCATAAATGAACCCGGCGCCCCAAACTCTCTGATCTCTCTCCCACTATGTGGGATTTTGGATGGAAACTACTTCAAAGGTTGCACGGACCCCGAGTAGGGCCTCGACCAATGCACTCGGGAAGAGGTCGGGAGGGGGAGCTTTCTCCAGAAGTTGAGAAAGTCGTCCCAGGATGAGTCCCCTAGAGCTGGATTAACCCACCATCTCAGATGCTTTGAAAAGCAAAGGAGCCAGAACACTCGACTAGGAATCTGTCTCGAGATGCCACACACACCCGCGCAGCTTCGACGAGCTGCAGAGCACTCAGCCGGCCCTCCAAAGAATTCCGCACCGTGCGTCACTAAAATACCTTCCCAGCGCCGAGGCTGCACCACCGCACCCCCGGGAAAGCTACCGACAAGAGATAACGAGGTGGCCACAGAACCTGGGGCGCCCTTCATCGAAATCGACAGCATCTATAGATGAAATTTCTCTACAAACACAAACATTGAACAGGGTGCATTACGCACACACAGCCGCCCTGCACAGCTCTTAAGAAAAGCTACAATTCGGGGCGCCTGGGTGGCTCAGTTGGTTAAGTGGCTGCCTTCGGCTCAGGTCATGATCCCGGAGTCCCGGCATCGAGTCCCACGTCAGGCTCCCTGCTCAGCAAGGAGTCTGCTTCTCCCTCTGACTCTCCTCCCTCTCATGCTCTCTGTCTCTCATTCTCTCTCTCGCAAATAAATAAAATCTTAAAAAAAAAAAAAAGAAAAGAAAAGCTACAATTCTTTCTCCCTCAAAGATAAAATGAATCACAGAACCCCAGGATACCCGGCAAATCTCGGGCACAGCTCCACTCTTAGGAGTCCAAACGGTTCTTGCCTGCGACCCTTAAGGGCTTAGGGAACAGGCTAGAAGCAAGTGTCCCTAGTTATCTCTGTGAGGTACGGGGTAAGGGAAAATGGTTAGAAGCCGGACCGACCTGAGGCGGTGGTGACCGAGGTAGCGGCGGCGACAGCGGCTTCCCGGCGTCGTAGAAGCCGGGGCTCGGTGTGACCCCCGCACGCCCAGGCAATTGGCGCTGCGCTCGAGGAGCACCTGGCGGCTGCCGGGAGGTGGGCAGCGGCAGGGCCACCGAGGAGGCAAAGAGGCTGAGGATCCCGGGAGGGGCGGCAGACGCGGCGGAGCCCGCGGAGACTGCCGGGGACCGCAGCTGCCCGCGCGCGGACGCGTCTGCGATGGCTCGCCTTCGTCGAGTGGGAAGAGGCTCCGCGCCGCGGGCTACTTAATAGAGGGCTGTTCCCAGCTCTCAGTTTACTCGGTTACGAAACGCCTGAGAAGGTGGACGGCTGCCACGGGGTGATGTATGCTCCTCCGGCGGTGAAGGAGGTCTACTTTTGGGAACGTGTGCATACTTCCAGCATTCCTTCGGCGTGAGGTGGCGATCCCCGTAGTAGCAGTGCCCCGCCGGGGAGGGGGGAGGGATGCAGGGAGGAGGAGGAGGAAGCGAGGAGGGGGACAGCCGCAGTCGGGTTCGCTGCCAAGGGAAGCCGCGCACTCCTCCGCTTGGGGCGGGCTGGAGAGCTCGGGTTTCCCTATCCTTGCGATTTTCTTTAATGAATTTATTTTTCTAAATTAAGAACAATGGGAGGGAGGGAAGCGACTGCCTTATATTCAGAACCGCAAGAATGTGCGACCGACCCCACTCCACCCTCGCCCCATCCCCCATCATCACCACCTACACTCTCCTCCCCCTCCGTCCTGGGTGCACTTAAAACCGATTTACAGGGTTTCCATTAACTAACTGTCTGTGCACGCGGCGCGCCTTCTGTCTTTTTCAATCTCGGAGCGACGATTGGAAGCCCGTACAGCAGCCCGCGCGGGGCTCACCGACGGGATGGCTTTCCCAGTCCTGTCTTGCTTCCCTGATGCTTTGGGACGGAACTGAGAGGCTTAATTTGAGCCAAGAGAGAGGGCGAGGGACTCAATGAAACCTAGGGATTCGCAGAACAAGAAGCCGCCAGAGAACCAGTTGCAATCACAGGAGAGACCGTGAGCATAAGCTGACCCCGGGGCGGAGGCTTTGGACCAAAAACTTTGCCCTTAAAACCCCGCGGGGTCAAGGAGACGAATGAAATTATGTTTCCCCCAACTGCCAAAGAGATGGAGGCCAAATGGGGGCTGACATTCTGCCAGCATCTTCTCCTTTCTACCGCCCCCTGCCCCCTCGGCTCCACCCCCTTGGCCTGAGCAGGGAGCCTGGCACTCAGGGTTGCCAAATGGTGCCAGGCGCACGGGAGGAAGCGCGGGGCTCGTAAACGGTGGCATCAGAAAAACGCTCCAGGAGAGGTTCAGATTACCCACGTCTGTGCCCTCGGCACAAGCTCTGCACTTTTGGCCTCTTGACGTCGGGAGGTTAACCCCGCAAGGTTGAACAACCCGGTTGGAGGAGAGGGCTCAGAGGCGAACGCAGGAGCTGTGCTCCTGGAATTGACCGCCCTCAATAGTGAAAGCGGAGTTTTTGTCGCTAATGTAAACCTCTCTTTCCCTATTTGATCTGACGTCTGCAAATTTGGCCTTCCCTCCAACAGGCGCGATGTCCTCTGAACTTGCCTTTAGAATGACAAGAACTTGCTGAGCGCCCTCCCCCGCCCCCACTCCACTCTGCCCCACTTACAGCTGCCTCCAGCGAAAGCCAGAGAGAAAACTGGAGGGAAAGAACGGGAAAAAAATGGGAATCTCCACCTCTGCACATTCCCTGAGTACACACGGCCCACTCGAAGTCCAGCTGCGCAGCTCTCACAAAGAGCCCACACACGCGCACAGTGCACAGTCTCCCCCGCTCTCAAACTCTCACATCCCGGGTGTTCGGCACAAACCCCCAAGGCCGGAGCGCGTCCTGGGCGTGAATAACCCGACGTGCACAACGCAGAACGAGGTCATCAGCCGGGTGCCATTGAGCTCTTATCCCCAGCCAGTGGAGAGCCAGCCTTCGCACGCGGGCCAGCCCTCCACCCGCACCCTCACTCAAATTCCTTATTACGGACGCACGTGGGCTGGTGGCGGAGTCAAGGACAGAGCCGAGAGGCAGATAAGTCCCAGCAGCCGCCGGCCGGACACCCAGTCGCGCTGCGCCGCGCCCTGCAGACGCCCTGGCCCGCGCAGCGGCCTGGAACGGCCAGGGACGCCCCTTGGGAAACCGACACCCACCGTCTAGAAAAGGAAAACTGTTGCCTTGCACGCCAGCCAAGGGTGGCTGGGGTTTGCATTTCGTCCAGGTGTGTATGTATGTGTGCATGTGTGCGCGCGCGTTTTTTTCTTTACGTGCTTTTTGTTGTTTTTAATTTGTGATGGCGAAGTTGTTGACTGGGGAGCAGTGTAACTCTGGGTGTTGATATTACTGGTTTGAAAAGAGTTCTCTGCTGTTGCTGTGACTCAGAGCTGCACATGTATCAGTCAGCCCGGGAGTTGAGCGGCCAGGCACCCGCGGGGGAGCTGAGGGGTGCCTCTTCCTGGGGCGGGAGGCCCCCAAGAGCGCTCACTTAATGCCGCCCTCCAACGCAGAGTGGCGTCCTGGGGACCCCCGTAGCCATCCTCTCTTAAGGCATTGTCGCTCACAGACAGGTTTAATGCATTTGAAATGCATTTGCTGCAAAGGTCTGTAACAAAGCCACCGGCCTCAAAACACCCTCTGTCCCTCGAAAAAAAGGATCTCTCTGCAATGCTTCCAAAGTAGGATGAGAGGAAGAGGAAGGAAGGGACACTGGTTCGGGGAGTACACAAATATCGACAAGCTAATGCAAACACACCCATTCCCAGGGGACAGGAGTGCAACTCAAGGATATCCGAAGGAGCTCCTCAGGGGCCTTCCAGCACGACATCTGCAAGATTTGGCCTCCGGGGGCTCTTACGCAAGCTAGACTTCTAGCACGGTAAGTGAACAAATGGGTAAAAAACAAAACAAAAACAAAACAAAACAAAACAAAAAACAAACAAACAAAAACAAAAAAACGCGTAAATCCTCTTCCAATCTGCCCTTTTGTAGTGCGTCCTGTTCTTACACCCTTGGAATCCATTAATGTTTGCAACAAATTGATATTTATCGACTGAGGCACAGCTGGTTGAATTTTCAGTTTGATTGTTTTCTGTGGCTTTTCGTCCTCAGGTTATACCCCGGGATCTCCCTCTTCTCACTCTCCCTGTCTTCTGCTCTCACCTCTTCTCCCTCCGACTCCGGGGTTCCCGGCGGTTCCGGAGCTTCGGATTCCTTGTCCGACAGCGCGATCTAGCGGTCAGCGCGAGCACTGGCGCCGGAGGTCAAAGTTACACAATGTAGAGCCAGAGGTTGAGAGTTTTCAGTGAGTTTTTGAAAAATGTGTCATTCATCTGTCTGATTCCCAGGAATGACTAAGAGCCGACAAGATGGCAGAACAAGTGAGGAGGTGGCATAAGCTTTCTTTGTGTCCGTTAACTAACCGCCTATGGAAATTCTTGCCCCAAAGCTGGAGCAAGCTTCCATCAGGGGTAAACAAAGGAAGAGGTGCTACTTTCAGGAGGGAGTTCAGATTACAGGGGCGTCCCTAATTCATAAAAAGGCAAAAGCGGCCTCCTCATTGGTTTGCTTGTGGTTAACCTAGCCAGCGTTCCTGGTACTGGTGCGGGTGCTTGCTGAGGTACCTGTTGGGGAGGGGAAGAGGAACCCGAGCTGAACGTGCACTGTTTGTCCAGTTTTGGGGGCTGTGCGTAGGCTGTATCCAGAGTGGATTTAAGGGTCTTGGGTGAAGAAAGCCCTCACAAGCCCTCTGAGTAAGGGTGTGAAGAGAGGAGGCGGTCCTCTAGCTACACTAATTCTCAGGAGCAGAGAGGCAGTGTATCTGAGGAGTCAAGAAGTCGCATCAGAAACGGTGTATCTGAATCCTCTCCTTTAGAACCCAAGAAGTCGAAATGCACTTAATGAGCACCTTCCATGTGCCTGTACAGTGACAAGCTCAGAGCACTGGATATGAAGATAATTAAGATGAGGCCTTGCCCTGGAAACTCTGTCAAGGAAGAGCTGGGTCACCTGAGGCAACTTCACTGGCCCCCTCACATCTCTGAAGAGTTTATGGCTTCGAAATGTTTTAACATTAAAAATGAGAAGCAATGAGGGATGCCTGGGTGGCTCAGTCGGTTAAGCGGCTGCCTTCAGCTCAGGTCCTGGGATCGAGTCCCACATCAGGCTCCCTGCTCAGCGGGGAGCCTGCTTCTCCTTCTAGCTGCCACTCCCCCTACTTGTCTGTGCTCGCTCTCTCTCTCTCTCTTTCTCACACACACACAAATAAATAAATAAAATCTTTTAAAAAAATAAAATAAAAATGAGAAGCAGTGGACAACTGCCCTGTCTGTACTAGCAAAGCTGAAGAATCCAGAGGCCAAAGCCATCACTAAAGGAAGGAAAAGGGGACATTCTGCACTCCTGCCTTCTCGACAATCTCTGCTTCTTCACAAAGAACTACTTTCATGAAGTCTACAGGCTTTGCGTGTACCTCCTCCACACCTCTCACTTGTCCTGAAACAATCTCTCCCTGTCAGAATGGGAGCAATTTGGAGTAGAAAACAGTAAGTGCATCATATTTATCCTCCTCCCCAAGGTGGCTAGCTCAGACCGCATGTGACCTTAAAAAGTTGTGGTTGCGTGGAGAGCTATGAAGCTTAAAAAAAAAAAAAACAACCCTGCATCTTAATTCAGTATCTTCTTAGGATGAACCCTCCAAATTTAATAAAAGTCCAATGCTGGTGGGAGCTGATTATTCAGTTAGCTCTGACCTCCTTGAGAAACTGTGAAAGATACAAGGAAATGAGTTCACTTCCGAGTTAAGAAAGCAACGCTTTGTCACTTCACTTCTATCAGATTCAATACTGGTCAAGTCATCCTTACCACCTCGGGACTTGGAATCTATTTATTTTATAACCCTCAAAGTAGCACAAGGTCCAGAATTTCTAGTCAGACCACTGCTCTGTGTGTGGACAGTTGGTATGTGTGCACTGACATAAACTTTCAGGTTGCAGGAAAATGTGAAAAATCACAGGAACCCATTTTTCAGGATTTGGTCTTGGCCTTCAAACTCACTACCTAGTAGACTGAAATGAAACAGTGATGAAATCATAGTAGGTTTCATTGGCCCCAGTTGGAGCTCCAGTGTAAGTTAAAGTGTAACCAGACTAAGGCTTCACTTAAGAAAGCATTTTTATACACTTGCCGCTTCATTCAGTTACATTTATGAAGCGCAGACACACAGGTATTCAAAGCAGACCAAATCCCAGACTTTGAAATGTTCCTAAATCTAAGGTGAAATGGAATGCGGCCTCTGGTGGAAAAGAGGGAAAGGATGGCCATTATCTGACTAGACTCCTCCTTTAATCGTTTCTATCTTGAGCATTCATTCAGCAAACGCTGTTGCTCTCATCATGATATTCACTAGAAACTGTGGGGGAATTTTTTTTTAAAGACAAATCAAAAGAGATCCTATCCATAAAAAAACATAAATGTAGTAACAAAGGCCAGAAATAAACATAAACAAAAGTCAAATGATTCAAGAGAGGTCTGGAGACAGTGTGTAACATGAAAAATAATTTGGGGGGAAATGATGGTATACAGAACCAAGACAAATGACATCGTAGGAAGCAATCAACTCAACCCATGATTCAGAACATTCTGCAGGAAAAAAAAAAAAAAAGCAATTTCCCCACAAACCAGTTGCTCTATATATCAGTCTCTCCACGGACTCATGACAAGAAAAAAGCGGGGGGAAAGAGGAGATTGTTATGAAAAAATATTTCGGAGCCATAGCAACCAAATAATAACAATAACAGTAATAGTTGTCAAGAACTATTCTAGGATCTGAAATGGTATCCTACTTGCAAGCTAACAAGTTAACAATACTACAGATTCACGGATGCTGGCAGGAACCCAAAGGACTGGGACCGACCACAAGGAACCAGACCCAAAGGACTGGGCCCGACAGCAAGCACAGCAGCTGGAGGATCATCATTTGCACCCGACCCCCATGCTAATGCAAAGAAGACCCAGTGACCCTTCCGTACACAGCTGGTTGCATTACAGGAAGAGAACCGAGCTTGGGGAACCCATGTCTTTTCCGAGGGCAGTGAGCCTGCCTGACTTCTGCCCTGAAAGGAGGCATTCTCTTTGTTACACTCAACAGTAAACAAACTTGCCCTTTGCCCCACAGGGAGAAATTACCTCTGTATTCTCAGGCCAGGAATATACAAACGCCCTAGAAGGATCCTCTGAAGCAAAAGCAATAAGTGCCCCTGCTCACAAGACATGAGAAGCATGAGGGACCCATGAAGACATGTCTCCCCACATTAGGAATTGCTGCAAGTTCATGGAAAGGAGAAGGCAGCGTATGCTGAAGCGGTTCCTGAAGAATTTCTGGAGGAGGAAGACGTTAAAGGACTAGCAGTTAACATTCTAAGCCCAAGATTCAAAATGAGAAGTTGAAAAAATAGCAAAGGGACAGGAAATGTCGGGCAATAAATAAAGCAGAGTTGTTTTAGCAGAAAGTTTGTGAACACAATGGAATAGTATTAGAGCTTGGAAGTGGCTGAGATTCTGGAGTTTACTCCTTTAAATATAATAATTACTGAGCAAATAATTGACAGGTTGTATTCCAGACACTGCACAAAGCATTTTACATATGTCAGTCCACGATATTTAATTCTTATCTCTATGCTAATAGATAAGGAATTGAGGCTCAGAGGAGTCAAGTGATTTACTAGTTAATTTTGGAACTCAGATCTGAACTCAGCTCTCTGATATCTGAGTTCACAGTCTTTCATGGTATATTAAAATGAATGCTTGTTACACAAAAGAATGATAAAAATCTTGTTTTAAAAAAACTAATCTGGCAATGGGGCTCACAGTAACTTGCTAAGAAGACAGCCTGCAAGCAAGGAGACAGGGAGAGGGGGGCCAGAGTCCAGGTGAGAGACTCAGAGGGTCTGTCTTGTGGCGCTCACAACAGTGGCATGCGAAGAGGAAGATGAATGGTGTTAGGAAGTCAGGATGGGAAAATATCTTAAAGTGACTGAGCAAAATCAGATGACTGAAAGAATGATGTGCCGTGGGGAAAATTAGGGAAGTGGGACAGGCAAGCTGGTTTTAAGAGAACGTGACAAGGGGCGCCTGGGTGGCTCAGTCAGTTAAGTGTCTGCCTTTGGCTCAGGTCATGATCCCAGGATCCTGGGATGGAGCCCCTCCTGGGATCGAGCCCTGAGCCCTGCCCCCCACATCGGGCAGCGGGGGGAGCCCTCCCTGCTCAGCGGGAGTCTGCTTCTCCTTCTCCTTCTGCCACTCCCCCTGCTTGTGCTCTCTCTCTCTCTCAAATAAATACAATCTTAAAAAAAGAGAGAGAGAGAGAGAACATGACAAAATGGCCTTACCTATGACCAAAATCCCTGGGGGGTTTATTTTTTCCCAAGAAGGAAAGTTTGGAGGAACTTTCCACTACATTTTATTAATATGTTTATATATATATATATATATATATAAAATATAAATAATAGCTCAGATTTCATTACAGATATTTTTAAGAGAGAGAAATGCATCCTTCCCTTTTTTGCCAGAATTTTGCAAAATGTGAAGAACTACTGAAGAGTCACAGTTGCACTCCGTGTGACAGGCAGCTAGTTATTCAAAGGGAAACCGATGGCACTGTTGTTCCTTGGCCCTCCTGCAAGCTTGTTCATGGGTGGCTGAATATATAACCCTGCATGTATTACAAAAAGCATCTGGGAAATGCTTAAACAATTTTCTCCATCCTCCCCCTGTCTATGCTGCCCAAGTGCTGGACTCATCAGACTGAAAGTACATAAAGTCCTTGCTCATTGTTTAAACTGAGAAAATCATTTCAAACTTTCACACATGGTCTAGGTTTGTTGTTGTTTTTTTTTTAAGTGTAGTTTTATTTATTGAATGGCTTCTTTTCTTATATTTTTGGGTTTTTTCTTGGTAGCAATAGCTTTGAACAGAACCACTAACTGCCGCCAAAATAAAAGATTCTGATCTCTGACATTAGGAACACTTAGGGCCATGCTCACAACACAGAGGTAGGGAACCAAGTGTTGAGGTTATGCTTTTATTAACACTCTTTTGAAATGAAGTCTTGTGCCTTTACTATTTTTATTGCTACCTATGAAGATGAAGTTGAAAGGTCTGGTCTTGCGTTTTCTACCAGTGTGTGATGCTCATTCCCATGTCTACACTGGAGCTAAGGTGAGGATTTCAGCAAATAAATAATGGGCTTTCCCAATATGGCTTGTGTGGGCTCTGTGATTGGCTTGGGATATTCCTCCCACTTCTGCCCTACTGCCCTACCATGGGGCTTAAGGTGACTATAGGAGATCTAAGCCAATGGGTCTCGAGCCTACCTGCATAAAATAATCACTTAATGAGTCTGAAAAAGTCCTGTACCGATGTCTGAGCACCACCTTTAGACTAATCAAATCTGTTCTCCATAGTGGGGCATGGGCATCTGTACATTTTTGAAGATGCCTGGAAAATTCTGATGGCCTGTGAGGGTTGACACCTGCTGTTCTAAGCCAAGCCCCTTGGCTATTCATGAAGTCTGTGCTAAGGCAGGCTGAGAACCCAACTACTACCTGAGACTAAGGGAGTCATCTAGTACTGGCAGGTTAGGAGGGCCAATCACCTGTAGGGCTGGTTCCCAAATCAGTGCTCCAAGGAAGTGTTTAAATTTGGGTTCTGTGTTGCCAGCAGTAGTTGGAAAATTATTTGGAGGAAACCAGCAAACTTAGGGAAAGTTGATTGGCCAGGGCCATAGAGTCTATAGTGGGGCTGCCAGAATCAAACCCATCCCCACCTGCTTCCCAAGTTTCCACCACTCCACCTTCCAGGTGACACCTGGAGACAATCGGCTTCATTGTCGTCATTGGCTTTAAAGATGAAATCAGATGAAAACATGGTCCAGTTTCATTTGCCAAAAGACACTCAAAAATGCTCTTTATTTCTTATTCTTACTAATGTAAGACCAAAGATAAGGACAAATTTGCTATATTTCTTCCATTTCCAACGAAAGACTGTAATATGTTTTACTATACGTATATTACACAGGTGAGTTGAATACTTTCAGAGATAGAAATAGAATTGTATGGTAGGCCTCAACTATCTAATGGTGATAGAAATTATCGGAATGATAACAGAACTCGGATGTTCTATTCCTACGGAAGAAAGAGAGAAAGGATAATGAGGGACAACCAGCAGGCTGTAAGACCAAAAGGGGTCTTAGAAATTATGTAACCCTTGGAGCGCCTGGGTGGCTCAGTCGGTTAAGCATCTGCCTTCGGCTCAGGTCATGATCCCAGGGTCCTGGGATCGAGCCCTGCATCGGGCTCCCTGCTCAGTGAGGAGCCTGCTTCTCCCTTTGCCTCTGCCTCTCCCCCTGCTTGTGCATGTTCTCTCTCTCAAATAAATAAATAAAATCTTCAAAAAAAGAAAGAAAGAAAGAAATCACATGACCCAGTGTGCCATTTCACATTTACAAAACCTGAGAACCAGAGCTGCTCAGGAGCCTGCTCAATGTCTTGCTTCTATCATTGGTGCCAGGACTAGGATCCAGGTGCCAGCACCTGGTTGGTCTTCTTTCCATTATTCTTGGGCAAGTCATTCATTTTGCAAAACATGTTGGAACTCATTGCCGCACCCCCTCAAGAACGGGATTGGAAGTGGAAGCCTGCCACCATTACAGGATATCTGCATCCGAATTCTTTGAAAGTTAAAGCAACACAAAACTGCCACCAATAGGCAGTGATGGATGCATCTAGATGTGCCTGGCCCACCTAGCTCTTACCAGCACAGCTGACAGAGCTGCTAATAAGGAGACCAGGTGCCTCAGAACCATTAGTTCCTGCTGCAGAGCAGTCAAGAAGGGGGGCAGCCTTGAGGACTGCCTGCTGCAGATGCTGAAGCAACAGCAGGGCAGTTGCCATGCGGTCTGAGTGCAGGTGGAAGGACCGACCCGTCCCACTGGCCTCACATCCTACCACAAGCAGTGTCTCCTTCCTTCCTGAGACCACTTTTGGGAATCCATGAGAACATCACCACCCCCACTTCCAATCTCACCTCTCCTCAAAGCATCCACAGCTGGTGCTCTGTTGCCTCAGAAGGGTTCTGCTGCTAGGAACAGGGGACAGAACTAACAGGGACGAAAACACTCCTGGAAGTCAAGAGGTAGGCAGTCCACAGGTAAGACAGTGACAGTTCCATGATGTCCTCAGACATGCAGGCTCCCATCATCTTAGTGTTCCACCAGTGAGGCCTCTCTCTGAAGGTACCACATGGCCCAAGATGGCTGTTCTGACCTAAGTTATGACACACAAATTTTAGCCAAAAGGAAAAAAGCAAAGGACCACAAAAAAAGTGGGGAACGGTGGTCACACAGGAATCTTTGTTGTCTTCAGAGGAAGAGTCCCACAAGCTGCTTTTGGATGACTGTGATTATATTTCTTTGGTCAGAACTTAGTCACGTGGCCACATCTAGCTGCAAAGGAGGCTTGACAACGTAGTTTATTCTGGCCACCCAGGTGCCCATCTAAAACTCTGAGGTTCCATTATTATGGAAGAAAGAGAGAAGAGAAGATAGGGAATGAGCAGCGGACTATCACTGATAAATAGCAATGCAGTGGTAAATATCCACCTTCTGCGGACATCTGGGCTGAGCTGAGCTGAGCTGGGCTGGGCAGTTGGTAGCTAAAAAGTAAGCTCAGTCAGTCCCTATTCAAGGTGCCAAATAATCCTGGTTACTGACATCAGATTTAATAAGACCTTAATAAGAATTTTGACTCATTCCGCTCAGTCTAGAGAACTAGCTGCCAAGAAGAGAGGAAACTTCTTTGCACTATTGTCTTCAGAAATTCCTTAACCCCTATTAACTTCTGGCCCTTGCACTTAGCATAATTTTGAGGTTGGCTTTACTTGAAAGCAAAACCAACCTGTGAGCTAGACTGCCTATGGAAACAGCAGGTCCCCAGAGAACAAAGGGGCCATGGACTCATCAATGATGACATCATGGCATAGACATGTGTTTTCCCTAGCGAGTCATTTACTCCCCTAAAACTTCATGTCATCTTTCCTATCATGGAGGGCATTGCAAGGATTACATGACATCTTTTTTATAAACAAACATTATGCTGGAACACAAAAAAGGCAAAACAAATGCAATTTATAAATAGAAAGGGAATATAGGAAAATGTCCAGGAAAATGTAGGCGTTTTATAAATGACTATGTCTGAACTTCTGTGAAACGATGCTTGTGTTGGAGAGACAGGGGAAGAGTCACAGAAGGATCTCTACACCCCCTCAGAAATTAAGAAGACTCCTAGCATCTCAGATTGATGAGCTGTTTGTCACAATGTAATTTGAGTAGTCTTGGACATGTCACACAACCCCAAACTGAAGGCACATCTCAGTCACGTCTAAAACCTCACAATTTTGTTCTCTGGGTCTGAGATGGACTGTGGTAGGAAGAAATTTTATGAAAGTATCACAGACTACTACTCTAAAGCACATAGGATGTTCTAAAGGGGCAGGAAAAGAGATTAAATGGATCTGAGAGAGGGGACCATTGACATGGTAGTTATAGAGCAAAAGTCAAAAGAAGGTTCAACAGAAGAGAATTTAGGGCGGAAAGCAGCTTTTAAAATTGACCAATTAAAAGATCCTCCTGGGGGCGTCTGGGTGGCTCAGTCGGTTAAGCATCTGCCTTCGGCTCAGGTCATGATCCCTGGGTCCTGCTTGGCAGCAGTCTGCTTCTCCCTCTCCTGCTCCTCAGCCCCTCCTCCGCTGCTTGTGCTCTCTCTCCCTCTCTCTCAAATAAATAAATAAAATCTTTTAAAAATTAAAAAAATAAAAGACACTCATGCAGTATATATTGTACTTACCAGTACGTCTCAGTGCAATGCCCACAACAATCATTTGAGCAGATGGAGCTACTATTATTTCCTCAGCATCTCAGATGGAGGGGGGGAAAAAATCTGACGTTTAAATAAAAAGTTACAGGATTTGCTTAAAGCCGCGTGCCTAGAAAGTGGTGCAGCTGGTTCTCAAACCCCAATCGGCTGCTAGTGCTGGCAGAGGAATACAACGGCCGGCCGGCTCCGGTCTCCTTCCAGCCGGCTTGTTGGCCCTTTGCTGTGTGTGTCCCTCATCCCGGACCTCTGCTCTTCCCATCTTTGGCTCGTCCCCAGACTCAGACTCTCCGTACCCGAATGGCCCTCCCACTCGACTCACAGCTAGGGCTTTGGAAACTAGTCCTCATAAATCTCGACAAAGTGATCCTATCAGATCAGCTTCCCGAGGACTTGGAGTTCCAACAAAGTATTGGGGGGACAATGACACTGCAAGGAAGGAATTTCAAATATTGATAATTAAAATAGTGGAGGAATTATTTGGGAGGAATGGGTCTTATTCAATTTCTTTCTACTCTGGCAACCAAAAAAAAGCTAGACCTCAGTACATCCATCCATTTATTTTTACACATTTTTTAAAGCAACTTAGCAATATCTGACAACTAAAGAATCAGAAATCTAGTATACATATGATACTCGTTTTAAAAGCATTTATGAACTACTGGTAGAAGTATAAATTGGCACGATTACTCTGCAAAATGCTAATGTTTTATTATAAAGTTAAACACAGGCTTACCATGCAACCCAGAAATCCCAATCCTATACATTTACCCAAGAGAAATGAAAATATATGCCCATATAAAGATCTACATGTGAATGTTTTTAGCAGTGTTATCCCTATAATAAAACTGGAAACAACTATAACGTCCATCAAGTAGTTAAACATATTTAGACCACACATAAGATGGGTACTGCTTAGACATGGAGAGGAATAAACTGCTGATATGTGTAATGTGGGTGGGTCTCAAACACATTCTGTCCAGTGAAAAAAGTGAAACACAAAGGAATACAGACAGACACACCTTAGAGATGTTGTGGGTTTGGTTCCAGACCACCACAATCAAGTGAATATTGCAATAAAGGGAGTCAAATGAATTTTTTGGTTTCCCAGCATGTATAAAAGTTATCTTTACACTAAACTGTAGTCTGTTAAGTGTGCGATAGCAATATGTCTAAAACAGCAATGTACGTACACTAATTTAAAAATATTATATTGCTAAAAATGCTAACCATCATCTGAGCTTTCAGCAAGTCATAATCCTTTTGCTGGTGGAGGGTGTTGCATCAGTGTTGACGGCTGCTGACTGATCAGGGTGGTGGCTGCTGAAGGCTGGGGTGGCTGTGGCAATTTCTTAAAATAAGACAACAGTGAAGGTTTCCACATCGATTGGCTCTTCCTTTCATTTGAACACTGTCAGGCCATTATAAGGTTCTTAATTGGCCTAATTTCAATATTGTTGTGTCTCAGGGAGTAGGAGGCCCGAGGAGAGGTAGAGACGGGAAACAGGCAGAACACACCCAATATTTATCAAGTATGTTCACTGTCTTATATGGGCACAATTTGTAGCACCCCAAAACAAATACAATAGTAACATCAAAGATCGTCCACCACAGATCACCATAACAAATATAATAATAACAGTAAAGTTTGAAATATTACGGGAATTACCAAAATGTGACACAGAGCCCGGACGTGAGCAAATGCTGTGGAAAAATGGTGCCAAAAGACTTGTTCAATGCAGGGTTGCCATCAACTTTCAATTTGTAAAAGCACAATATTTGTGAAGTGCAATAAACCAAAGTGCAAGAAAATGTATGCCCACACATGCTACACGTGATTCCATTTTATATGACAGTATAGCACTAGCAAAACTGTGGGGACAGAAATCAGAGCAGTGGTTTCCAGGGGCCAGATGAGGTAGGGGATTGACTACGGAGGAGCAAATGGAACTTTTAGAGGGGATGGAAATGTTCTATACCACAGCTGCAGTGTGGTTACAAGACTGTATACATTTGGCAAAGCTCATCAGTCTGTACAATTTTAAATGTTAATTTTATTGTATTTTGTAAATGTAATTTACTCAATAAATTTTTTTTTAAAAGATATTATTTGGGGCACCTGGGTGGCTCTGTCAGTTAAGCGGCTGCCCTCAGCTCAGGTCATGATCCTAGGGTCCTGGGATCGAGCCCCGCATCAGGCTCCCTGCTCAGCAGGGAGCCTGTTTCTCCCTCTCCCTCTGCTGCTCCCCCTGCTTGTGCTCTCTCTCTCTCTGACAAATAAATAAATAAAAATCTTTTAAATAAATAAATAATTTTATTTATTTGACAGAGAGAGAGAGAGAGCATGAGCAGTGGGGAGAAGTAGAGGGAGAGGGAGAAGCAGGCTCCTCAATGAGCAAGGAGCCCAATGAGAGGCTCAATCCCAGGACCCTGGGATCATGACCTGAGCCAAAAACAGATGCTTAACTAAATGAGCCACCCAGGCACCCCACTCCTTGATAAATTTAACTTTAAAAATGTATTAAAGAAAAATGTGTTTGAGATATTTGGAATCTCAGATCTGAGAAAAAAAAATTTTAAAGAAGAATTTATTGTAGATTTGCTATAAGACAGGCACTTTGCTGGTATCTAGGAACACAGAGATGAAAGATAGTGACTTTAAGGAGCTTATAGTCCAGGGGAGAAGAAGAGAGGAGCAAACAGAGCTACAACATTGAGTAATAAGTGCATTGGTAGAGATAGGCTCAGTGGGCTGGAGCACACAATGGGGTACCTAAACCAGGTTTCTAGAAACAATGGACTCCCTAAGGAGAGAGAATGCTTGAGCTTGAGCCAAGGTGCTGTAGGAGTTAGTCAGCCAGATAAGAAAAGGACATCCTTAACTAAGGAAGTATAAAGTACAAAAACAGAGGAAGAGAGAGATGAAGTTTTTATGGATCAGCTCTAGTCTTGCAAATTTCCAAAATGAATAAGGTAATGAATGAATAGGAGAAAAGTTAGATGCATCAGAAAGTATGTTCCATGGCAGTGAGATTTATTAAAATGTGAGCTGTTATTTTCCCAAGAAAGTAGCAGATGATCTTGAGAATCCAGAGAATCAAGTTCATAAAATAAATGAGACTGTTACATGTTAAAAACAAGCACTCTTTGCTTTAGCATAGTGACCTATTAATTCTTCAGTGATTCAAGGATCAACACAGACTTTACTGATCTGTTCCATTTCTAATATTTACTACTTTCCTACTTTATGTTCTATCTACTTACTTCAATTCCTTAATGTAATAGCTTGACTTCAACTTTCCTCTTTGTACATTTTCACCTTTTATTTTATTTTTTTTTTAAAGATTTTATTTATTTGAGACAGAGAGAATGAGAGAGACAGAGAGCACATGAGAGGGGGGAGGGTCAGCGGGAGAAGCAGGCTCCCTGCCGAGCAGGGAGCCCGATGCGGGACTCGATCCTGGGACTCCAGGATCATGACCTGAGCCAAAGGCAGTCGCTTAACCAACTGAGCCACCCAGGCGCCCTACATTTTCACCTTTTAAAAAAAAAAGCTAAGCACACAAAAAACTGGCTGGCTATTATGCTGTGTCCTTGCAAGAGACATATAGAAATCATTTAGCCTGATGTGTTACTTCATGGGACAAAAGTCCCTTCCCAAAGAGGCAACAAAAAGAGTACAATCTGATGATCCACCTAAAGCATATACATAGTCTCAGAAAGCAGGTTCCTACATGTTACCTCATAATACTTCTGTTTCTGTTCTGTTGGCCAGAACTTAGTCACATGGCCCTACCTAACTGGGAGGGAGGAAGAAACACATAGGCTTTATTCTAGGCACTCACAGGCCAGCTGCTAGAAATGGGAAGAATGGGTAGTGTAGGATTACCAGGAATCGCTGAATCAAAGATGAGATTTCCCTATCCCTCAAAATACTGGGGCTATAGAGATAATGTGTTTTCTTGTTAAACCAAAACCTCTAGAATTTAATGGTCAAAATTTGCCTCTGATTTGGAGCTATTTGTTTTTTCATTCCATATAACCCTGGAGCCTCAGAGATGACTTAAAAAGCACTAAGAACAGTGCCTAGCATAGGGGAAGTGCTAGATAAATACTGGCTATCACGCTCATTGCTTCTTTGTCCTGAAGCCACAGACTCTTATAGGTTACAAAAGAGATAATTTAGTCTAATCTCTGCCCCCTCTACCACCCCTGACTCAGATGTTCATTTATCTTGGTAATCTCATGAAACATAAGGAGATGAATTTGGTAGAATAGTGCTGTAGCATTTAATAATATATTTATAAAATGAGAAAAATGTCTTTTGCAGAGTTGTGTCTCCTTTTAACAATGTTTTTTTACTGCAATGCAGCCAAGAATACTTTATCCAGCTAGGCTGTCATTGAAAATAGGAGTGATAAAAAGCTTCCAGGACAAACAGAAACTAAAAGAATTTGTGATCACCAAACCAGCCCTACAAGAAATATTGAAAGGGGTCCTCTAAGCAAGCAGAGAGCCCAAAAGTAACATAAACCAGAAAGGAACAGAGACAATATACAGTAACAGTCACCTTACAATGGCACTAAATTCATATCTTTCAATAGTTACCCTGAATGTAAATGGGGTAAATGCCCCAATCCAAAGACACAGAGTGTCATGTTGGATAAAAAAGCAAACCCATTGATATGCTGTCTGCAAATGACTCATTTTAGACCCAAAGATACCTCCAGATTGAAAGTGAGGGGGTGGAAAACCATTTATCATGCCAATGGACATCAAAAGAAAGCTGGGGTGGTAATCCTTATATCAGACAAGCTAGATTTTAAACCAAAGACTGTAATAAGAGATGAGGAAGGACACTATATCATACTTAAAGGGTCTATCCAACGAGAAGATCTAACAATTGTAAATATTTATGCCCCTAGCATGGGAGCAGCCAATTATATAAGCCAATTAATAACAAAATCAAAGAAACACATTGACAATAATATAACAATAGTAGGAAATTTTAACACCCCCTCACTGCAATGGACAGATCATCTAAGCAAAAGATCAACAAGGAAATAAGGGCTTTGAATGATACACTGGACCAGATGGACTTCACTGATATATTCAGAACATTCTATCCCAAAGCAACAAAATACACATTCTTCTCTAGTGCACATGGAACATTCTCCAGAATAGGTCACATCTTGGGTCACAAATCAGGTCTTGGCGAGTACCAAAAGATTGGGATCATTCCCTGCATATTTTCAGACCACAGTGCTTTGAAATTGAAACTCAATCACAAGAGGAAGGTTGGAAAGAACTCAAATACATGGAGGCTAAAGAGCATGCTACTAAAAAATGAATGGGTCAACCAGGAAATTAAAGAAGAATTTTTAAAAATTCATGGAAACAAATGAAAATGAAAACACAACCATTCAAAATCTTTGGGATGCAGCAAAGGCAGTCCTAAGAGGGAAGTATATAGCACTACAAGCCTTTCTCAAGAAACAAGAAAGGTCCCAAATACATAACCTAACCCTACACCTAAAGGAGCTGGAGAAAGAACAACAAATAAAGCCTAAACCCAGCAGGAGAAGAGAAATAATAAAGATCAGAGCAGAAATCAATGAAATAGAAACCAAAAGAACATTATAGAACAGATCAACAAAACTAGGAGCTGGTTCTTTGAAAGAATTAATAAAATTGACAAACCCCTGACCAAATTTATCAAAAAGAAAAGAGAAAGGACCTAAATAAATAAAATCATGAATGAAAGAGATCAAAACCAACATTGAAGAAATACAAACAATCATAAGAACAGATTATAAGCAACTATATGCCAACAAATTAGACAATCTGGAAGAAATGGATGCATTCCTAGAGACCTATAAACTACCAAAACTAAATCAGGAAGAAAGAGAAAACCTGAACAGACCCATAACCAGCAAGGAAATTGAAGCAGTAAACAAAAATCTCCCAACAAACAAGAGCCCAGGGCCAGATGGCTTCCCAGGGGAATTCTACCAAACATTTAAAGAAGAATTAATACCTATCCTTCTGAAACTGTTCCAAAAAATAGAAATGGAAGGAAAACCTCCAAACTCTTTTTATGAGGCCAGCATTACCTTGATCCCAAAACCAGACAAAGATCCCACCAAAAAGAAGAATTACAGACCAGTATCCCTGATGAACATGGATGCAAAAATTCTCACCAACATACTAGCCAATAGGATCCAACAGTACATTAAAAGTGTTATTCACCACGACCAAGTGGGATTTATTCCTGGGCTGCAAGGTTGGTTCAACATCCACAAATCAATCAATATGATACAATACATTAATAAAAGAAAGGACAAGAACCATATGATCCTCTCAATAGATGCAGAAAAAGCATTTGACAAAGTACAGCATCCTTTCTTGATTAAAACTCTTCAGAGGATAGGGATAGAGGGTACATACCTCAATATCCTAAAAGCCATCTATGAAAAACCCACAGCGAATATCATTCTCAATGGGGAAAAACTGAGAGCTTTCCCCCTTAGGTCAGGAACGCAACAGGGATGTCCACTATCACCACTGCTATTCAACATAGTATTAGAAGTCCTAGCCACAGCAATCAGACAACAAAAAGAAAGAAAAGGCATCCGAATTAGCAAAGAAGAAGCCAAACTCTCAGTTTTTGCAGATGATATGATACTTGATGTGGAAAACCCAAAAGACTGCACCCCAAAACTGCTAGAACTCATACAGGAATTCAGCAAAGTGGCAGGATATAAAATCAATGTACAGAAATCAGTGGCATTCCTATACACCAACAACAAGACAGAAGTAAGAGAAATTAAGGAGTTGATCCCATTTACAATTGCACCCAAAACCATAAGATACCTAGGAATAAATCTAACCAAAGAGGCAAAGGATCTGTACTCAGAAAACTATAGGATATTCATGAAAGAAATTGAGAAAGAATTGAAAGAATGGAAAAACATTCCATGCTCATGGATTGGAAAAACAAATATTGTTAAAATGTCTATGCTACCTAGAGCAATCTACACATTCAATGCAATCCTTATCAAAATACCATCCACTTTTTTCAAAGAAATGGAACAAATAATCCTAAAATTTGTTTGGAACCAGAAAAGACCCCGAATAGCTAGGGGAATTTTGAAAAAGAAAAGCAAAGCTGGTGGCATCCCAATTCTGGACTTCAAGCTCTATTACAAAGCTGTCATCATCAAGACAGTATGGTACTGGCACAAAAACAGACACACAGATCAGTGGAACAGAATAGAGAGCCCAGAAATGGATCCTCAACTCTATGGTCAACTAATCTTCAACAAAACAGGAAAGAATATCCAATGGAAAAAAGACAGTCTCTTCAACAAATGGTGTTGGGAAAATTGGACAGCCACATGCAGAAGAATAAAACGGGACCATTTCCTTACACCACACACAAAAATAGACTCAAAATGGATGAAAGACTTCAATGTGAGACAGGAATCCATCAAAATCCTTGAGGAGAACACAGGCAGCAACCTCTTCAACCTTGGCCACAGCAACTTCTTCCTAGACACATCGCCAAAGGCAAGGGAAGCAAGGGCAAAAATGAACTACTGGGACTTCATCAAGATAAAAAGCTTTTGAGTCTGCCTTCGGCTCAGGTCATGATCCCAGGGTCCTGGTATCGAGCCCTGTATCGGGATCCTTGCTTGATGAGCCTGCTTCTCCCTCTGCCTGCTGCTCCCCTTGCTTGTGCTCTCTCTCTGTCAAATAAATAAATAAAATCTTAAAAAATAAAATAAAATAAATTTTAAAAAAAGATAAAAAGCTTTAGTTAGTCACCATACAGTACAACATTAGTTTTTGATGTAGTATTTCATGATTCATTGTTTGCATATAACATAACATAATAAAATAAAATTTAAAAAAAAAGATAAAAAGCTTTTGCACAGCAAAGGAAACAGTCAACAAAACCAGAAGACAACCGACAGGATGGGAGAAGATATTTGCAAATGACATATCAGATAAAGGGCTAGTATCCAAAATCTATAAAGAACTTCCCAAACTCAACACCCAGAGAACAACTAATCCAATCAAGAAATGGGCAGAAGACATGGACAGACATTTCTGCAAAGAAGACATCTAAATGGCCAACAGACACATGAAAAAGTGCTCAACATCATTTGGCATCAGGGAAATCCAAATCAAAACCTCAATGAGATACCATCTCACACCAGTCAGAATGGATAAAATTAACAAGTCAGAAAACGACAGATGTTGGCGGGGATGCGGAGAAAGGGGAACCCTCCTACACTGTTGGTGGGAATGCAAGCTGGTGCAGCCACTCTGGAAAACAGTATGGAGTTTCTTCAAAAAGTTGAAAATAGAGCTACCCTATGACCCAGCAATTGCACTACTGGGTATTTACCCCAAAGATACAAATGTAGTGATCTGAAGGGCACATGCACCCCAATGTTTATAGTAGCAATGTCCACAATAGCCAAACTATGGGAAGAGCCTAGATGTCCATTGACAAATGACTGGATAAAGAAGATGTGATATATATATAATGGAATATTATGCACCATCAAAAAAATGAAATCTTGCCATTTGTAACAACATGGATGGAACTAAAGGTTATTACACTATGCAAAATAAGTCAATCAGAGAAAGACAATTATCATATAATCTGACTGATATGTGGAATTTAAGAAACAAGGCAGAGTATCATAGGGGAAGAGAGGAAAAAATGAAACTAGATGAAACCAGATAGGGAGACAAACCATAAGAGAGTCAATCTCAGGAAACAAACTGAGGGTTGCTGGAGTGGTGGGGGGTGGGAGGGATGGGGTGGCTGGGTGATGGACACTGGGGAGGGTATGTGTTGTGGTGGATGTTGTGTGTTGTGTAAGAGTGATGAATCACAGACCTGAACCCCTGAAACAAATAATACATTATATGTTAATAATAAATAAGTGAATAATAAATACTAAAACTAAATATATATATATATATTTTTTTTTTTTTTACTGTATTAAATTTCATCTCTGTAGGCCTTCCTTAAAGCTTCCACAGCAGGTGGCTCGTCAAATATGCCTAGTTGGTCCTGCTTCTATTAAGTGCAACTGTGTGAATTCTTTCCTCACTTGGGAAGAGCAAAATTTGTGTTCCTGTAGATGATAGTGCCAAATTTTTTCTAATAAAAGGTTCCACACATATATGCTTATTTTTTAACTATTGATTATTGACTTATTAGAAGCAGGCACCTTTTCTAACAAATCGACTACATTCTTGGTAACAAAATTGAACAAAATTACAGTTGCTCTTTCCAGTTTTTATTCCATAGCCATTGAGGACCTTTCCTAAATTTACATATCAACATATCAAAGAGAATTGGCTTTCTTTTTATAAGTCAGGCTTTTATTTCCAAGAATGTCACTGAAAACTGAGCAAGAAAATACTAAAAATTTTCAGCTCCCTGTGTATCTTTTTTTTTTGTGAGCCACAGTTCAAGAAATACCATTTTGTTGTATATACTAGTGCTATATTTTGGTAGATAAAATATTTCCTGATGGCCAGTTTTGCAAGACAGGCCTGAGAAAACCTAGATAAGATTGTTGAGCTATTATTTTTATTTTATTAGAAAGCATCCCGGGTAATTTCCATAGCATCAAAATGACCTGGGAGGAAAAAGAGTAATAACTACATATTTCCATTAATTGCAGTATAATAACAAAGAAATACTAGTGAAGACATTTCCATTAGATTTTCTTTTTTTAGAAAATCAAATAGAAAACAGCATTGCGATTTACTTAAGGACAAATTGTTTTGAGAACTGAATTTATAATTAGGCCAAAAGACTAATCACATGAAGTATTATACAAAGGAAACAAATTTGCCTCCAAACAACCTTACATAAAGGAGTTAGTCCAACAGATCTTGAATCATATTCTTCAGGAAACTAATTCATCTTTTGGGAACTCTGAACAAAAATAAAATCAAGTGTTTCCTTATCTACTAATAAATGTAAAATATTAACAAGCTCTAACATCATTGTCTCATAGCTATCCACTGCGTCAAACCAATGAGTCAAATTTTATTCCCAGTCTTCTCCTTCACAAACACCTCATTATCACAAGTGGCTCCAAGTCCCTTATTCTTTCTGAGGTTGGATTGAGACCTGTGAGCAAACTTGACAGCCTGATGATGTAATGTCACCTTCAAACCAGAATCCGTAAACATTTATTTAACATACAGTGCAGGTGGGATGAAGCTGATTACCTATTCATAAAAATTGTATGCCCCTTCCAAAGAAGTGGCATTGGATATAATTCTGTATTTTGACTTATTTGCAAATGTCTCTTAACTTGCAGTTTTTTCATCCCTTCCCTTATGAGTGATGAAATGAAGGGACGAAAAACTGTACTTTACATCACCATAAGTCAATGGGCAGATGTCTGTCACATTCATTCGCTAGGACTTCCATAACAAAATACCACAGACTGGGTGGCTTAAATAACAGAAATTCATTTTCTCATTGTTCTAGAGGCTGGAAGTCCAAGATCAAAGTATCAACAGGCTTGATTTCTCCTGAGGCCTCTCTTCTTGGCTGCAGACAGCTGCCTTCTCCCTGTGTGTTCACACGTCTGTCCGTCCGTCCGTCCGCTCTCCCCAGTACCGGGTGTGGCTGCTCCCTCTGCATCCTAATCTCTTCTTATAAGGACATCAGGCGTAGTGGGTTAGGGCTCAGCCTGACAATCCCGCTTTAACTTAATTACCTCTTTAAGGCCCTATTTCCAAAATAAGGTCACATTCTGGGATACTAGGAGGCTTTTAACAGATGAATTTGGGGAAGACGTAATTCAGTCCATAAGAGCTGACCATTCTAGAATGTTAAAATCAAACAGGGAAGGACTTTACTTCAACCCCTGACAGCCTTTGATTACAAAATCCTAAAATGTAACTATTTTCCATGGCATTTCATATTTCACTTTGGGATTCCAAATCATTTTCTACACAAGAAAATTTGCAGAAACAGAAGGAACAAAAACAGATGCGTTTCCTAACTTACTTCTACTTGCTGAAGTAGGCTTAATATCCTGAGGGGGGGGGAACAGTAAAATAGTACCTGTTTTTATCAAATGCAAGTTCTATCTTCAGCTTCCCTTTGTGACTTTTGAAACCAGGAAACCTCTTGGAAGATGCACTAAAGGACTTAAAATTTAGAATTTTTTTTAAAAATCATGCATTCCTTGGAAGCCACATCATATCAAATATACATTGTGTCAAACCACAAATAATAGGATACCTTCCTATCAAAAGGGCAATTATTATCCAACATGAAGCCCAGTGACCAGAAATTCCAGGTTGGTGAGTTCAGCACCAAAATGAAGATGGAACTGGGGGGTTCTTGTTTCCCCCCCTCCCCGCCCCCAGGCTTGGGGCCTGGAAGGTAAGCCTTCATCCTCTTGAATCTCTTTTTATCAAGGAAGAAAGCTTTGCCCAGAAGGGTAGCAGACTATGCCACCCCAAAATATAACTGTAGGAGTTCAGGACATGCCACCCCCAAATATGCCACCTTGGTACATTGATTGTCTTGAGCTGTAGGCACTTGGAAAATAGCAAATGCAGGGAGAGGCTTTCTCTGAACTCCCCTTTTCGACTTAAAGACACATGGTCCAAAAGGAACTCAATTGTCATAAATCTCCTCCTTGGGAGTTTCAACAACCAGGGAAGATTGATAAAATTGGACACCACACCCAGACAGACTTTGTCACAAACTATCATACCTCCCATCTACTCTTCGAAGTGCCCATTCGTCTTTCCTAAAAATGATTTCCTCTCCCCTAAGAGGCTTACATTCCTCCTCTTTCCCTATTAAAATGGTATTTAAGCCTGAATCCTAAGGCACCTCAGGGAGTTACTCATTTTTCCCTAGGTAGCTTCCATGTGCACAGGAGATACACATGGTAATCAACTTCTATTTGTTTTCCTCTGTCGTTTACTACAGGGGTCTCAGCCAAGAACTTAGAAGGGTGGAGGGAAATTATTTTTCCTCCCCTTTAGTCCCAACCTCCCCTAAGCCATCCCTGGTACAGAGATGTGGAATTTACTCCGTTGCTTTTCCCACAAATACACAACAGAGATGGGCTCAAGCCCGAGCGAAGTGCTTTTTAACTAATTTTGCTCACAAGAGCAACACCCACTTCAGCAGGCATGGGATTTATTTGCATTTCACCAGAATTTTTGAGAACTTGAGTTTATCAGCATTGTTCTATTTTAATGCCTTGCTTCAATTACCTATTGCTGCATTAAGAGTTACCCCCAAACATGTTAAAAATAGTATTAATTTATTTACTGATCCTGGGCTGAGTTGACCCAGCTAAGCAGTTCTCATTCCGTTCTCTGTGCAGGTGCGGTCAGGCAGTGGGGGCTTAGGATCATCCTAAAGGCTTCTTCACACCTATCTGGCATCTGGGCCAAAGCCACTCAAACAGCTACAGGCTAGAACAGCTGGGGCTCCTCCCCACATCATAGTCTCAGGTGGACATTTTACATGGCTATGCAGGCTCCATAAGCGAGCGTCCCAGGAGAAACTATCAGAAGCTGCCTGGCCTTTTCTAATTTAGCATTGGAAGTCACACACTATCGCTTCAGCCACATTTATTCATCAAGGCAGCCGTAAGACCACCCAGGCTCAAGGGGAGGAAATAGAGACTCCACATCTTGAAAGGAGAAGTCTCAAAGAATTGGTGGACATATTTTATTTAATTTTATTTTTTAAATTTTATTATGTTATGTTAGTCACCATACAATACATCATTGGTTTTTGATGTGGTGATCCATGATCTGTTGTTTTCGTATAACACCCAGTGCTCCATGCAGTACGTGCCCTCCTTAATACCCATCACCGGGCTAACCCATCCCCCCTCCCTCTTCCCCTCTAAAACCCTGTTTGTTTCTCAGAGTCTATAGTCTCTCATGGTTCATCTCCCCCTCCAATGCCCCGCCCCCATTTTCCCTTCCTTGTCCTAATGTCCTCCATGCTATTCCTCATGTTCCACAAATAAGTGAAACCATATGATAATTGACTTTCTCTGCTTGCCTTATTTCACTTAGCATAATCTCCTCCAGTCCCATCCATGTTGATGTAAAAGTTGGGTATTCATCTTTTCTAATGGCTGAGTAATATTCCATTGTATATATGGACCACATCTTCTTTATCCATTCATCAGTTGAAGGGCATCTCGGCTCTTTCCACAGTTTGGCTATTGCGGACATTGCTGCTATGAACATTGGAGTGCATATGGCCCTTCTTTTCACTACATCTGTGTCTTTGGGGTAAATACCCAGTAGTGCAATTGCTGGGTCATAGGGTAGCTCTATTTTTAAATTTTTGAGGAATCTCCACACTGTTTTCCAAAGTGGCTGTACCAACTTGCCTTCCCACCAACAGTGTAAGAGGGTTCCCCCTTTCTCCACAACCTCTCCAACATTTGTTGTTTCTTTCCCTGGGTGGACATATTTTAAATACTACCACACACCCCTTAAAGACTAGCCCTCTTGTCATCTACTCAGCTGGACCATCCTTAGTTTACCTCTGAGTCTACAGAACCTGCTTTCCATGGTCATCTACACCTCCAGGCCCTCATCTCTCATCACTCTCCTTGTGGAGAATTCCCACTTTCACTTCACATACCTCCTTTCCCAGGATGTATATATAGAGAGAGGTCATGGTCTTTGTGAAGAGGGATCAGGATTTCTCGTTAACCCCAAGTTATTTTGATAAAACCGAAATCAACCCAGCTAAGACAAAGATTCTCATAACCAGTGTTTCCAACCAGTAAATTTTAGGCCTTATTTCCTCTCATGCTTTTTGGTCTCCCAAGAAGAAACAAAATGCAGAGATAGCCAACTAGCAGTAGGGAAGGTTCTCCTACACCAGCTAGGACCAAGACTACCAGCTGTCCAATGGACATAAGCAGAGAAACAAAAAGCAGGTGGGCCAGTGCAGAATGCCTGCCTGTTGTCCTACCCCTCTGAAGGTGGACTGCTTGTATTTTGTCCCCCTAGGCAGAAAGGATGAGCATCTGGAATCTTAGCTCTTTCTCCCTTGAAGGTCTCTCTGTTCAGTATCAATCAAGCTGACCAACCTTCCCTTGAATACAAAATTGCAGTGAGAGCCTGGAGTAATGAGTATTCCTCAAAAACAATTTCACCAAGAAAAATGAAATGAAATTTCCAGTGACAGCTTAGCCACTTTAGGAAGAAAAAGAACCTTATATAATTCATGCATATTGGTAAGAGGAAAGGAAAGGAATTCAGGGATGCTCAATCTAGGACAGCGAGTCCACTGAGTGGAAATAAATTACTCAAGACACCAAATATCTTTGATTCAGTCTTAATTTATATTAAAGTTATCTTGTTTGTTCATTTGTTTGTTTTGTTTTGTTTTAAGCAGGAAACATTGAGGGAAATGTTAGGAAGCTGTTTCTGGGAGCACATTTGAGAATGCAAACCACAAGATTTACGATAGGCTTTGTTTGGATAAAATAGAACTGAACATATATACATACTGGTTACCATAAAATATAAGTAAAGTTTTTATTTATTCTGTATTTTGTCATCACAACATTCTGTATTTTGTCATCAGCGTAACTCTGTGACTAAGATAAGGAAAGAGCTTCCATATAATCTTCAAAAATTTATCTTACTAGTTTTTAGGACTCCTACTTGTAACCTTTATGTTATAAATATTTGTTCTTTGAAACTGCACTTGTTAAAGTGTTTGCAGAGAGTTACAAACTCTGTTTGCCAAGGAAGGTTGATTTTATCCACCAACCTTGAGCAACTGGTCCAATGATTTTTTACCTTGCTCAGCAGTCAAACAAAAACACTACGAACAGTTTCTTAAAATTAGGAACATTGCCAAAAGCGTTCTTACCTGCAAAAAGTGTATTATACAAAATAACTCCAACAGGCCAACTTGAAAACACAGTGTAGAATTTTGATTTGTCACAACCTTGGCATGGAGACCTGCCTCTTTGAGTTTCTGACATTCCACCCGATAGATGGCAAACTCTGAAAAAGGAGCACATTTGGAGGATATTTGGAAGCTCAATCTCGAAAGAAAAAACTGTATGAATACCTCAGAAAACTGTGTATGATAGAAAACTGAAAAAAGATAATATAGGGAGTGAAATTGTGAAATATGTCACAATCCTATTTTTGTGGGTGACAGCGTAAAATTTACATCAATATTAAAACTGAAAACAAAAGAAATTTGTGGCTCATGGAGGTTCCTAACATCACCCTGGCATCCCCACTTCCAACCCCAAGCATTGTAGTTACAATGAAGTTCAAGTTTATGGGTGTTAGGAATATTCAATAAAACAACTAACCTAGTGTCTTCACAGATGGACAAAAGAAAAAGGGGTGGAGGACCACTGTTATGGCTTATACAAGCCTTAGGACTAACAGATATAGCATATGGTCTTTGATAAAAGCCTGACTTGAAAAAAAAAAACATATAAAGAACATTTGAGGTCAGTTGAAGCAATTGAATATAGTCAGTATATAAGGAAATAACTGTTCATTCATTAGGAGTGATAATGGTACCATGTGATATAGGATTACATGCTGAGGTATTTTGGACTGAAACTTCATATAGTCTACAAATTAAAATGGTTTAGTGAAAAAACACATAGATGAAGTATATGTAGCAAGATAACAACTGAGGATAGAAGTGTTGAATACACTTTTTTCTAATTTTCTTTATGTCTGAAAAATTTCAAAATAAAAGTTTTTTAAAGTACATGGATGTTATTCTTATCCCATTTTTTTAATTCTTAAAATAAGAAGGAAAGGCATGTTAAAGTTGGCTTAAGAAGATAGGACCTGTTAGGTTCAAAAGAGAACTAGCAAATCCAGCTGGAGTGCCCTTCTCCAGTTGTTAAGGCCCTCACCATTGAAACGAAACAAGTCTAGAAATCTTGAAGCACCCTTAGATTTCTTTGTTGGACAGTACTATGCCAACTGCGTTTGCCTCGTGAATGTCAGCCTAAAAGGCAAAGTGTAGTTACCCCAGCAGCCAACCAAGTCCACCAGGGGTCAAAAGTGTTGGACTCTCAACACGGATGGAGCTAGAGGGTATTAAGTTCAGTGAAATAAGTTGTTCAAAGACAAATACCATATGATTTTACTCATATGTGGAATTTAAGAAACAAAACAAATGAATAAAAGGGGTAAAAAAAGAGAGAGGCAAACCAAGAAACAGACTCTGAACTATAGAGAACAAACTGATGGTCACCAGAGGGGAGGTGGGTGAAATAGGGGATGGGGATGATCAAAGAGTACACTTATCATGATGAGCACCGAGTAATGTATAGAATTATTGAGGCATATATTGTACACCTGAAACTAATAGAACACTGTATGCTAACTACACTAGAATTAAAATTAAATAAATAAATAATAGGGAAAAAATCTATCTAAATAAATAAATAAGTGCTGTACTCTCTTTATTGGTATCAGTGGTTCTGTCTCCAAAACTAAATGTAACAATTGGTCAGAATAAGCCTCTGTGTCATGATGTAGCAATAATAACAATGAGTAACACTATCAATAGTAATAATAATGCCTAACATTTCTCAGGCACTCAGTGAAAGGCATGAAAGATCGGTTTGGACATTACAGATGATGCTCCAATATTATGATAGATAAGGCACACTGAGACACACTGAGCTATGTGGTCATTATGAATAGTCTTTCCTTAAGCCAGGTGTTCACCACAAAGTATTAAGTCTTTCTTGGCATCTCAAGGGGCAAACTCTCAAGGGTAAGCACTATTAGCTAACTGTATAGAGGTTACACGGGCAGCTGGGACAGCCCCCTTTCCTCCTTACACCCTTTTCTTCCCTAACTCCTGTATGTCTTGTCTTCATCCTTCTGCCTTCCAGAAGAACTTGCTCCACCCCAAGCTGGCAGAGGCCGCCTATATGCTCCCTAAGTCCAGCCCTTATTATGCAATCCTTTGAGCCACTCCACACAGTTCAGGACCAACATGTTCATAACATGTTCAGGAACAGAAGGGATTAACACAGGCTGAAGAAAGGAGTGGGGTGCCTTCAGTCCAGCCTCCCCATCCAAACACAAAATCCAATGAGTCTCTGATGGGGCGCCTGGGTGGCTCAGTCGTTAAGTGTCTGCCTTCAGCTCAGGTCATGATCCCAGGGTCCTGGATCGAGCCCCACATCGGGCTCCCTGCTCCACGGGAAGCCTGCTTCTCCCTCTCCCACACCCCCTGCTTGTGTTCCCTCTCTCACTGTGTCTCTCTGTCAAATAAATAAAATCTTAAAAAAAAAAAAAAAAATGAGTCCCTGAGGGCTGTGGCTTCTTGTAGACTCCTGGAGTCACTCAGTTGAGCTCCCAGGGTTATTATGAGGATCCAATGACCTAAAGTAAGCAGGTGGCAGCACCCTGCAAAGAAATAAGCATGGCTGTGTTAGTTGTGAAATAGCTCAATGCTGGGTTCGTTATGTCTTCCTTATTTAATACCTTCAACTCTACATTAAAACTTCAAAATCGTGTTTTTATAAAAAAAAAAAATTTCAACTGTTAAGAACTCAGCATGTACTGAGAGGGGGCTCATAAAAGATTCAGTTATTCAACAAATATTATGTAATAAACTTATGAAGCCTAAGACAGTCATCTTCAAGGAACTTACAAGTGAATGGAGAAAATAATGGATGCAGTGGCACCTGGGTGGCTCAGTCAGTTGAGCGACCAACTCTTCGTTTCAGGTCAGGCTGTAATCTCCGGGGCGTGAGATACAGCCCGGCCTCCGGCTCCTGCAGCGCGGAGTCCGCTAAGACTGTCTTCCCGGTGCCCGAGTGGCTCAGCCGGTTAAGCGGCTGCCTTCAGCTCGGGTGTCGGTCTCCGGGCGGTGGGACGGAGCCCCGCCTCCAGCTCCTCACGCAGCCGGGAGTCGGCTTCTCCCTCTGCCTCTGCCCCTCTCCTTGCTCGCACTCTCTCTGTTTTTCTCGCTCTAGAATAAATAAATAAAATCTTAAAAAAGACAAAAACCTCTCCTCCCTCTGCCCCTCCCCCCTGCGCACACATGCATGCTCTCTCTCCCTCAAGTAAATAAATAAATCTTAAAAAAAAAAAAAGAAGAATGAATGCAAAGCATACTTGCTCTAACATGTACGTGTAGGCAATGGCATCGGAGTGCAGAAAAGCAGATGACTTCTGACTGGCAAGAGGATGATATTTTAAGTTTAGGTTTCCTGAAATGCTACTTCATTCTATAGAGGATGAATGGGGTTTTCCTTTTTCTTCCTATCCAATACTGCCTCCTAGTGGTGCCAAGGCCCCTCTGCAGCGCCTCTCATCTCTCCCCACCCCCACAGGGGTACAGAAAGGGAAATGGAAACATGGCATCAAGGAATGGCTATGGAATCTGAGTTGATTTGTGAACACTACTTTTACGTTGAGCCATTTCAAATGAAGCCTTCATTTCCCTTATTTTTCCTTCCCAGGAAAACTGTGTCCTTCCATAAAAGTGTCATGTACTCTGGGTCCTAGAATTTTATCACATGGTGCCCTAGGAAAAGACAATGACCCCCAATGAAGGACATAAAAGGGAAAAGTAGAGACCTTCCACTGCCTTCATGGAAGGGCCTACTCCTGTTCCCAGGCTGCAGCTGAGAGCAGCCTCCTTGTAGACACTGCTAAGGGGAAGAGGAAGCTCACAGTTCCTGGAGTTTGAATCTAATTGAAACATGATCCCAAGAACGTTGAAATCTTGATACATGTCTCAAAAGCCCAAAAATACTGTCACGTCAAAAGTGGAGCTGTTTTCTGTTTTGCAAGCGGTGACAGCTTAGGTACTCTTTGGAAGCAGGCTAGACTTGTTCTGGGATGACCCCCATGATAGGCCTAGTGACTATTCAAGGAAAAGCTGAGGCTCTAGAATCATGTGAAAGATTGTCAATGCAGCAGACAGAATTATAGCTTTGAATACTTTCTGTTCATCCACAAAACAAAAATGTCAATTTTTGCTTTCTAAATATGGGTTGGGACATTGTGTGTCTAAAAATGGGTGCTTCTTTTTACGGCACTTGAGCGTTTTATTGGAGAGGTGCTAACAGGAGCCGAAAACTGGAATAGCCATCCTCACCAGAAACTTTGCAAGACTTGGCCTCCAGAATCGCTGCCTCAAGGCCTCACTGAGGTTCTGCGGTTCACAGTATAACCCAGGGAGAGCAGGAGTTTTGTTTCATGAATGTTCTCCCCAGGACGTAGAACCTTGTTGGGTTCATAATTGGCATTTCAATGTTATTCGAATGAATACATGAAGGCAAAATGTTCCCCATTTCCCCATGCAAACCCAGTTCTGCCCTGGGACACAGGGAACAGTAGGTTTGGGAACAGAAGACAGAACCCTGGGCAGAGCAGTGCCTGGCTGAGTTGATTTCTCATGCGTGGTATTGGTGAAGTAGTCAGACAAGAGGAGCAAAAGGGAAGAATATGGAAAATCATGCTCCTGGTCATACGTGAGGGGCTGATGTCTCACAAAAATGAACTCGGACACCTTGAGAAATAGCAGTGCTTCCATGTGAACAGGGGGGAGCTCAGAATTTTGGTTATTTGGATACTATTGTAAATGTGACCTCCACGGGCTCCCAAGCTGGTGTGACCTTCAGCATAAGTAGGCACAACACAGCATTGGCCACTTCAGGTCCCTGAGCAGCTCTTTTCTGGTCTATGATTCCCATATTTTAAAATTTGAGTGTGTAGAGATCAGGTTTCATTTCTGAAGGAAGATGCTGCAACTGTAAATTATAATTTCTGGCCCCAGATCATCTCCACCATCAGCTTTCCCTTTTCATCTGATTATTGAAGGTAGAAATCTAAGAATAATGTTGCTGGCCCTCTTTACAAATTCACCCACTCTTCTCTTACTTCTGCTGTCTTCATGGTGGTTATTCTCACACAAAACATGACTTGTAAGACTTTAGGTTATTGTTAATATCCTTACTAACACCTCCTGCCACCCTTTACTTACTCTCACCCAACAGGACAATTCACTTCCTTCAGTATTTTCAAATTTTGCTTAGTCTACTATAATATCCTCCTCATTAGCCATTCTGTCTCCACTCTGGTCCATCTTCAATGCTATGGCCTAAACCTTCTGAATTTCTCCAATCATATCTCCTCCTGCCCTCAGGAGAGCCTCCTCAAAAAAAAAAAAAAAAAATCAAGAAATGCGGCAGTGGATTTTTGGGTGCCACAATATCTTAAGTTTCAGATCCATACATAGCAGAATTTCTTTTTTCCTGCCACAAAAAACCTTGAGCAGAATATTCTGCATTTCTAGAATTAACTTGTTTTTCTCATACCAAGATGTTTTTCATCTTTCTGTTACTCTTGGAAAAAAAATCATACTCTTTTAAGTATGCTTACCTCCTTCTCACCCTTAATTGAACACACTAGGTGCATGCAGTATCAAATCTATAATTCTATATGTTTTTAATACTGTATGTTTAATCCATGAGAAACTCTTCAGAGTATTAACTCCTTAAACTGAAGCTATTGATTGGCAAGGCGTGAGCCCTAAAACAAATAAGGTCAATTATGATAACTTTCAGTTGATGCATCCTGGACTAGTCAGAGTCCTTTCTTGAAATTTTTTAATATGGGACCAGAAATACAGCCCCCCTTTTTTTTTCAGGTGTGTTTCTCAAAATTTGTACGTTGAAGCCCTAACCCTCAACGTGACTATTTGAAGATAGGGTCTTTGTGGAGGTAACTAAAATTAAACGAGATCATAAGAGCTGGGCCCTGACCCAATGGGACTGATGTCCTTACAAGAGGAAGGCCACCAGAGCTCACTCGCTTTCTCTCTCCACGCCACACAGAGGAAAGGCCCTGTGAGGAAGCCGTGAGAAGGGGACCATCTACGAGCCAGGAAGAGAGCTCTCACCAGGAACTGACGTGTCCAGCACATTGACCTGGGACTCCTAGCCTCGAGAATTGTGAGAAAATAAATGCCTGTTGTTTAAGCCACCCAGTCTGTGGTATTTTGCTGCGGCAGCCTGAGCAGACCAACACAGGTGGTGAAGCTGCAAAGACGCATTGACAGAGGACACATTTCTGCCATGATGAAGACGAGAATGAGAATGAGCTGAGACAAGAGACAGAGTCCTACAAGCACTCCTGTGCTCCAGTTATTTATACATAGAACAAAGATTAGAACATTAGCAGAAGCATTTTTCTTTATTCTTTTATGTGCTTACTGAACATGAATTGCTTTTATACTAAAACATGTTTTCTGAAATGGTAATATATTGTACTTATTACAATATATTGTATATATGTATTCTATACATATCCATCTTTTTTCTTTCTCAGCATGCTTAATAATCATCTATAATAAAAAAAATTCTACCAGTAAAAAGCTTGATTTGGAAAACAATGATCACAAATGTATTATTGAAGTTGGGCTGTGGCCACTTTGAGAAATGAAGCTAGGGTATCTTTTAAGACTTGAGAAATAAACTGACATTAAAATTGCTTCTTGAGAAATGTATCACTTTGTTTCATTTTGTTTGTTTTCACATCTCTCAATCCTTTGAAGGGATTCTGTTAGTTGTTCTTTGTAGACATCTTTATTGATAAATACAGACAGAGGTAAACCAAAAAGAGACTCCTAGCTTCTCATCTGTGACAGGAATTTCTGGTCTATTTTTTCTTAGTATGTTCCAACTAAAGTGGAAAGAACCTTTTTAAAAAATCATTCTGGGGGTGCCTGGGTGACACAGTCAGTTAAGCATCTGACTCAGTTTCTGCTCAGGTCATGATCTCAGGGCTCATGAGATCGAGCCCTGCGTCAGGCTCCATGCCCAGCTGTTGTCCAATGTTGTCCTGAGTATTTTTCTTTCTTCTTTCCTCATCTAGGAAGTAACATGATACATAGCAGATAAAGAATCCGTTTTGGAATAAGACAGATCTAGATTTAAAGTCTAGTTCACATGCAATTGCTATGTGTTTGTTCTGTCGCTAACTGTACTTCCTCAGTTTCTAATTCTTGCTAATAATAGTAACAACAACTGGCTGGGTTGAATGCCCACATGTTGGTTTATCTTGAAACTTCTTGTTACATCCGTACTATGGCTATCAGATTGTGTTGTGTAATATTATGAAAACAGAAAAGATCAATCTAGGGACTGTATGTAGGGACACGGCCATTTGTTGTGTTAGTCACTGGGGAAGAGATCACAATGGCTGCTTTCTCCAGCTTCCTATGTTCCAACAACACTGGTCTTCTTTTTGTAATTCAACCATGCAAAGTCATTTCCTTTTCCCCGGATTGCTTTTCTCCTGACATTTATCACAGCTGGCTCCTTTTTTTCTGGTCTCGGTTCAACTGAGGCCTTTTCTAGCTTCCACTCCATCATTTCTCCTAAGAGATCACACTGTTGATTCCTTTATGGCAGTTTCCACTACAGACCATTATCATGCTTACGAATGTATTTAGTTGTCTATCTCCATTGCTAAAACAAAGTAGGCTTTCAATAAGCAATGGTTGGATGGTTGGATAGATGGATGGAGAGATGGATGGCTGATAGATGGATGGATGGATGAGGAAGGATGGGGTCTGATAAAGATCCTCCTCTATTCGTACTCCGACCACTCTTGATTACCTCTATGACGAACACCTGCTCATTGCCTCCAACATTTCCCAACTGGGTTGTTGCAGTGGGCTTCTTAATGGGTCTGCCTGCTTCTACCCTGGGTCCCCTATGGCCTACTTCAACACCGCAGTCAAGCTAATACCCTTAAAAACATGTAAGTCAGTCTTCTGTAAAAACAAAACAAACAAACAAAAACCTGCAATGACTTCCCATATCCCTCAGAGTAAAAGCCAAAGTCCTTACAACAGCCTCAAATCCCCACTTAGTGCGGCCCCTCCTTACCTCTCTGACTTCTCTTTACGCTTCAGTGAGAACTGCTATTACCTTCCTGTTCCCTGAACATGCCAGGCACTTCTAAGGCATTTGCTTAGACTGTTCCCTCTTCCTATAATGCTTTTCCCCCATATATCTGAGTGACTAACTCCCTCACCTTCTAGTCTTTATTTAAATATGACCTTCCCATTGAAGTCTATCCTCACACCTTATTTACTACCAGGACCAATCACCCCACCCGCATGCCGGCTCTCCCTGTTGGTCTTTTTTGTCCATAGAACTTACTGCCTTCTAATATATTGTGCAATTTATTTTATATTGTATTAACCATCTTCCCCGCCATCTCTCACTCTGATGCAAACTCTGTTTACCCACGAGTCCCAGGCACATACAACAGTGTCTGGCACGTGGTAGGCACTCAATATCTGTTAACCTGAATTATTGGTCTTGATGTGTAAATAGAAGAATCCTGGGTAGTGGATTACAAGATGTTTCTCTCCACCTGAATGCATCCAGGACCTGAGGAGGGAGTTCAAGCTAGAACCCTGTGGAATTGCCAGCTTTGGGGAACTTGTGCAAAACTATCTCAAACAGCAGGAAGGGATCTCGGCAAACCCTGAACCAAGCTGCTTAAAACAGCATCATAATTCTTGTTTTTATCGTTCTTGTATTCTCCATATCCATTTGCCTTTGCGTTCCCTACGGAAATCTTTTTGAAACACTCCTGTCTGCCGTAAGAGACCAGTAATGGCCACCATTTATTAATCATCTAAGTACTGTTTAGGGTAAATGGTAGAGTTGTGGTTCCATTAGATGATACATAAGTGGGAAAGTCAGGAAACCCTGCTTTGGTTGGTTCCCGGCTGAGAAACCTACCAGAACTAATTTAAGCAAAATGGGGAAGTTATTTGCCGATGGAATGCAACCAAGCCTAAGAACAGGCATGGATATGGTTGTGGGCATCAGAAATTAGAGCTAGGAACCGAAATGCTTCCAGGTCGTCTCCTTCGGTGTTGACTTTATTTAAAAAAAAAAAAACCCAGACTGGAAGCGGCGACCCCGCTAATCCGAACCGGCGCGGGAGCGGGAGTCCGGGTGGGAGCCGGGCTGGGCGCCGCAGGCCAAGGACCACAAGCACCTGCTGCAGGAGCGGCCGCGCGCCTACAACCTGGACGCCTGCCAGGGCGACTTCGCCAGCAGCCTGCCGCCGCCCCACATTCACCCGGTCACGGGGACACCCACCCACCACGCCAGGGTCTACAACATCCACAGTCGAAATACCACCAGGTATCCTGCCAATTTCATTGTTGTCGTTGGAGGCTGCCCGGTCTGCAGAGTCGGGTTTCGGAGGACATCTTCACCTCCCTGGGCATCTTCTTGACCATCATCTTGTTCCCATTTGGGTTCATCTGCTGTTTTTCCTTGAGGAAGTGAAGATGTCCCGACAGTGGAGCAAACTTTACTTAAAGGGAACAACACACCTGGCTTTCCTACCTCCCGCTACACAAGCAGGGTGGGGAGTGGGAGAGGGAGAAGCAGGCTTTCCGCTGAGAAGGGAGCCCGGCGCGGGGCTTGATCCCAGGACCCCAGGATCACGACCCCAGCGGAAGGCAGACGCCCAAAGACTGAGCCACCCAGGCGCCTCCATCCCGCTTTTTCTAATGTAAATGTCGTGTACAATAGCCTTATCTGATTAAGCTTCCAGGCCTGTTGTGTAAAGTGAGGTGGGATAGCTTTGGCCTGTGTGAGCTGAGGTTTCCTGGGCACAGGGGTCGCAGAGCGTGGGAGAGGCCGCAGCGCTGCTCCTAGGGTTAATGACAACCCAGTAAAGCACTGCTTTTATTTTTTGCAGTCTTCAATTTGAGAAAGGTGAGAAAGTTTATTTTTTTAATTTAATTTTATTATGTTATGTTAGTCACCATACAATACATCATTGGTTTTTGATGTAGTGTTCCATGATTCATTGTTTGCTATAACACCCAGTGCTCCATGCAGAATGTGCCCTCCTTAATACCCATCACCGGGCTAACCCATCCCCCCACCCCCCTCCACTTTAAAACCCTGTTTGTTTCTCAGAGTCCATAGTCTCTCATGGTTCATCTCTCCCTCCAATTCCCCCCCCCCCCCATTTTTCTCTTCCTTCTCCTAATGTCCTCCATGCTATTCCTTATGTTCCACAAATAAGTGAAACCATATGATAATTGACTTTCTCTGCTTGCCTTATTTCACTTAGCATAATCTCCTCCAGTCCCATCCATGTTGATGTGAAAGTTGGGTATTCATCCTTTCTGATGGCTGAGTAATATTCCATTGTATATATGGACCACATCTTCTTTATCCATTCATCTGTTGAAGGGCATCTCGGCTCTTTCCACAGTTTGGCTATTGCGGACATTGCTGCTATGAACATTGGAGTGCATATGGCCCTTCTTTTCACTACATCTGTGTCTTTGGGGTAAATACCCAGTAGTGCAATTGCTGGGTCATAGGGTAGCTCTATTTTTAAATTTTTGAGGAACCTCCACACTGTTTACAGTGGCACCCAGGTGGCTCAGTGGGTTAAGCGTCTGCCTTCAGCTCAGGTCATGATCCCAGGGTCCTGGGATTGAGCCCCCGTTGGGCTCTCTGCTCATCATGGAGTCTGCTTCTCCCTCTCCCCGTTTGCGCTCTCTCTCTCTCAAATAAATAAAATCTTAAAAAATAAGTAAGATTCACACCACTGTAAGAAAAAAAAGCCTGGGGGAAAGACTGTTAGTTGCCAACTCAATACTCAGTCTCCCCTTATTATATAGAATGCCAGTTGTACTTGGCAATCTGCCCAGCTAAGACATTTCCTGGCCACTCTGAACCCAGGCATGATCATGCGACAAAGTTCTGGCCAAAGACATCTAAGCTGACGTCTGTTTGGAGCTTCTAAGGCTCTTTAAAAAGAGCTCACTTATTTAGTGTGTGCTCTTTCGCCAACCCTTCTTCCTGCAGGGTAACAAAGAAAATAGGCTGGAGCTGCAGCAGCCGTCTCAAGAATGAAAACCACACACTAAGGAGAGGTGAAAGAAGCACCTAGGACGTGGATCAAATTGAGCCTGTCCTACCAGCCCTGATCAGCTCATAGTCCTGCTTTGTGTCAAGTTGATAGGGATAGATGAAAAGATAACAGTTCCTTTTCCCAGAAAGCTAACCATAGAAGCAGCTAACTTTTATTGCACACTTGGTATGTATCAGAAACCATCCTTAGCGCTTTACATGCATTAGAAAAAAAACATGTACATTAAGTATTATTCCATTCACACAAAGGAGGATACATGTTTAGCAAGGTTAGCTACCCATGGTAATCCAAGGCTTGAAGCTGGGTCTTCTATCATTAGTATGATTACAATTAGCATTAATTACAATGCTATACTGGTTCCCAGTCTTTATGGTATTTATATTAACGGGATAACACCATCACAGATCCTTCTATTTATTAATGGATACTAATCTCAAAGAGATCATACTGCATGATAAAGATAAAAATGGAGATTAGAATTAAGGTGGTTTTGTTTCCCGATGGCCACATTTTCAAATACTTCTTAAGGACTCTGTTCTATGGACTTTTGGTTAGTCTTTGAAATCTACCAATAATTGTAACAGCTCTTTCACTAAATGCTGAAGTATAGCAGACATTTTCACAGGACTCTGTCCAGCAACCCTTACTCTGGTATCTTCCCCTTTGTCCTTCCCCATCTCCACCCCTGGTTACAATGCACTTTTTAAGTGAAGGGCAAATACTTAAATTCAGCTTTTATTTTTAAAATTTTTCAAGTATCTTAAGCATTCAACCCACTTTTACTTTATCCAATCTTCCCATGTTAACATAGCCCAAACAGAACATTTTCTCATGGAAAAATGTTTTATAAAAAATATTACCAGTGGTTGCTTTTTAGCTCCAAATCACCAAATTTGACCAAATTCCAGCCCAACCTAAGAACTTTCTCAGCATTTACGTCTGATATTTATTCCACTCCCTTCCAAAGCAGTGTTCTCTATTAGTAATAAGATTCTGTCAGAAGTCAGGCAGACAGATGAATGGATAAAGAAGATCTGGTATATATATATATATATATATATATATACAATGAAATATTATGCAGCCATCAAAAGGAATGAAATCTTGCCATTTGCAATGACGTGGATGGAACTGGAGGGTATTATGCTGAGCGAAGTAAGTCAATCAGAGAAAGACATGTATCATATGACCTCACTGATATGAGGAATTCTTAATCTCAGGAAACAAACTGAGGGTTGCTGGAGTGGTAGGGGTGGGAGGGATGGGGTGGCTGGGTGATAGACATTGGGGAGGGTATGTGCTATGGTGAGTGCTGTGAATTGTGTAAGACTGATCAATCACAGACCTGTACCCCTGAAACAAATAATACATTATATGTTAAAAAAAAAAAAGGATAGTAGGAAGGGAAAAATGAAGAGGGGGAAATCGGAGGGGTAGACGAACCTGAGAGACTATGGACTCTGAGAAACAAACTGAGGGTTCTAGAGTGGAAAGAGGTGGAGGGCTGGGTTAGCCTGGTGATGGGTATTCAAGAGGGCACGTACAGAATGGAGCACTGGGTGTTATACGCAAACAATGAATCATGTAACACTACATCAAAAACTATTGATGTAATGTATGGTAATTAACATAATAAAAAATGTAAAAAAAAAAAAAAAAGTCATGCAGATTCCTGCATTTAGTGGCAGGTTACATAACGTGGCTACCAGATCCTTCCCAGTCTTTGAGATTCAAGGCTGAGACATCTTTTATCAGGTACCATTTGAGATGGATTTATATTTTAAGCCTCAATGTTTCAACATGAAGATTTAGATTGCCTATTTCACATTTGACTCAATTTTTCCAAATATACTTTTCTCAATTTTATCCAGAAATTGAAGTTTATTTATTTTTTTTTAGAGAGGGGCAGGGTGCGGAGAGGGAGAGAGAATCTTAAGCAGGCTCCACACCCAGTGAAGAACCCAATACAGGGCTTGATCTTACAACCCCGAGATCATGACCTGAGCCGAAATCGAGAGTTGGACACATAGCCAACGCAGCTACCCAGGCACGCCCAGAAATTGTTTATAAACCTTTACTTATCGATTTCCCCTAGATCCAATGTACCTAGAGTCTAAACTTCATAGTGTTACAAATGTACACCTAGCAGAAGAGACAACAAAGCTTGATTCCTTAAGTTCCCCCAAAAGATAACTTTTAGAAATGAACGAAGTATTTTAAGGGAAGTTACCCTTTATGTTATAAAGTAACAGAAGCCCATTGTTAGGGTGAAAGAACAAGTCCTGAATTAGTTTATAGCTTCTCTACTAAAGCCTAATTCTAAGCTGTGGAACACATCCACTATTTAAACATACACTAACATAGCTGAGAGAAAGAAAAAAGACATTTGAACCCCAGGAGCCAAAAATGACCTGCTTCCACTAACCCCAGGTTCTAGCATATCCCTGGATATAATACAGCAGGGATGGGAGGGATTCAAAGAAATATGCTTTCGAGTGTCACATTCATTTAAGGCTGAAGACCATCCACTGTGTAAGTCTGAGCTGCTCTATTAATTTATAAAAATAAAATTTCATTAACTATCACAATGGTATTTTATACAACCCTAATGACAAAAGAACCATTTTTTTTTTTTGCTCCGTAAGATTTACAAGGCTGATCAAAAATTGAAATTATTGGTATAAAGTGATAAAATAAGACAAAGCATGGTAAAGTCTGCTTTATTGGTGGCAGTTAGTATAAGTCAATAAATATTGATCCCCAAAGAAGAACTCATTTATTTATCAGTTACTGGTCCATAGAGAGCTGAATGAAACTGAACCAACTGCCTGCTGAGATGATAAACTGAAGTCAATCCTGCTTCTTGGGAAATGAAGCCATAGCTAGCTGATATATGGCATATGCTGTTCCTGAAAAATAAAAAGAAACAAAAAAAGAACTTCTAAGAAATTCTGAGATTTATATGCATAAACCTAATATTCCAGCTAAAAGGTTGTAAAAAGAAAGAGGCAAGTCTGGCATTATTGCTACTTTTATGGGAACATATAAAAAAGTATTTTGATAGGTGCTGGCAAAATTTAAAATAAATATATGTTAAACACATTTAATCTAGTTTTAGTATCAGTTAACTTCTATAGAAAGTGTTAGATACAGTACAATGTATGTCAACTTGAATAACATGTAAAAAAATTTTTAAGTAAGATTAAGAACATATATAAAGGCTATTTCCATACTAACCTAAGATTGCCTGAGAAATGCTAAGAATGATTCAAATACCAAAAAAGAGGTCAAGATATGCAAGCACTCCCTAAAGTATATTATCAATGTAAAACCAAGGAAGAGTGATACACTTAAATTATCAAGTTTAAGGTAATAGCTAATAAGTAAAAAATTATTAAAATGACCTACCAGAACTTATGATGTACTGTATCATGTACCGGCTAACTCAACATAATAGAAAAAATAAAATAAAAATAAAAAAATAAAACTAACTACCAGAATACCTATGAAATAGTCACACTGATCAAAAAGAATTTAGGACTTTATCTTAAGAGAGCCCAAATGCCACTATCTAGTTGTTGTCTTCATCCAAAAATGCCCCTTCACTGTATTTAATCCAAGCCAAAGAAGGCACCTTGGCATGAGCAGAAGACTTTGTAATTAGGGTTCAAATTGCAGCTTTTCCACACAGAGGCAATATTATCTTGAGTAATTAACACAATTTCTTCAACTTTAAAATAAGGACACATTACAGACTTAATACAAGGGGTCCAAAAATCCCTTTATGTGGCATTCTTATCAATAGGACAAGCACACAGTAATCACTCAAATATTGTTTCCCTTCCTCCCCCAGAAAGCAATCATTCAAATTCTTCACTCTGCTCCAACCATACCAATTTGTGATATTCCACTGCTAATACTGAACAATGGACCTGCCCAATCCACAGAAAAAAATTTCAAAGCACTTTGGGTACTGTAATAAGTGTTGTTCTATACAGGTTGTTTCTGTCCTAAACACGGATGTTGAGTGTAGTTGTAAAATATTTTTTTATTATGTATCAAAGTAAAAATGTTCAAAAAACCCTGTTAAAATAGATGGGGCAGAGTAGATGGCCTGCACACTCTGAAAGCTACCTCTATCATAAATACTCATCAAACATTATTGGTTTATTTTTTTTTTTAGACATTAAAATGCTCTTATATAATATGTATCAATTATCCTGTTGAATCCTTACATGCAAAGCATTAAGATCTCAGATTCTGGAGACAGACTTCCTATGTTAAAATACTGGCATAGTAAAAGCAATGAAGTTGTTAGTTATCCTTACTGTTACTCATCTATAAGTCAAGCACTCCAAATATCTTACCACCAACTGTAAGCATCATAGTGGCTCTATACAGGAGGGCATCAGCTACTCCACCCTTTAGATGCACTGGAATTCCATTATCCTCCTAGATCAAAAAACAATAATAATTAATACATCTGTGATTTGTTTTCAACTAAGTTCAAAAGACTAATCCATTTATATAAAATTAAGTGCCTCCTTAAACCCCTGGAATTAAAATATTGTAAACATCAAAATTAAAAGACTACAATTTTCCTGATTCTGTCTCTACTTCCACTAAATTAAAATAAGAACTCCTAAAAGTCAATATTCTTTCTCTTAAAATTTAGTGAGATCCAATAAAGTTGTTCTTTCCAAGGAATATATAAATGTTAAAGTTGTGAAAATATACTGATTAAGTTCATCAACTGAATTATTATAAAGATCAGTACTCATCACACTTTAGATTTAATCGTAAGATTTATTTTTTCCTTAAAAAAAGGGGGGGGAAGGGGTTTGTTTATAACCTTAAATTATATCCTTAACCCCTAGTCCAGCACCTGACATACAGTATTTAATACATCTGTTAAATATAAGTATTTTATTTTTACGTAGCATACAAATGGCCCCTGACTTAACAATGGTTCAACTTATGATTTCTCAACTTTACAATGGTGTGAAAGTAATACACATTCAGTAGAAACTGTACTTTAAATTCTGAATTTTTACCTTTTCCCAGGCTAGTGATATGCAGTACGATACTCTCTGATGATGCAGGGCAGTGGCAGCCAGCAACAACTCCCAATCAGCCACACAATCATGAAGTTAAACAACCAATAAACTTACAACTATTCTGTATCCATAAAACCATTCTCTTTTTCACTTTCAGTACAGTATTCAAGAAATTACATAAGATATTCAACACTTTATTATAAAATAGGCTTTGTGTTAGATGACTTTGCCCATCTGTAAGCTAATGTATGTGTTCTGAGCTTGTTTAAGGTAGGCTAAGCTATATTTAGTAGGTTAACTATATTAAATGAATCTTCAATTTAAAATGTTTTCAACTTATGATGGGTTATTGTATATGACATAATGACATAACCCCATCATAAGTCAAGGAAGATCCGTATGACCTATAGGATGTAGAATACAAGGCTTTTTAATCACTTAAAATTTTATTTGGGAAAAACCAGAGATCACCCAGGAAAACAAACCAAAAAAATCACTAATAATTTAACTACTTATAAAGGTTAACGACTCTATCCCGTCATCTTTCCTCATGTGAAAACCACCACAACATATCCATAATATATATATGGTACATATCCATATCCATAAATATATTTATATATATCCATAAATATATTTTTTAAAGATTTATCTCTCTCTCTCTCTCACTCACACACACACACACCCACACACCCACACACCCATGGGAAGAGGGAGAGAATCCAAAGCTGACTCCCTGCTCAGCGTAGAGCCCGAGTGATCTCTGGACTCTGAGATCATGAACTGAGCCAAAACCAAGAGTCAGACGCTCAACTGACTGGGCCACCCAGGCGCCCCAATATATGCAAATATTTTTAATGCCTACATTACCTTACCTTCTAATTTACACACACACTTTTTAATATACAAAATGAGATTATGCTGTAAGGGTCTGCCATATACTATTTTTCACTTAATGCTATTTTTCTAAATATTTTATTCATTTCTTTATTTGAATTTATTTGGGAGGGAGGGAGAGAGGGAGGGAGGGAGGGCGAGCAGGGGGAGGAGCAGAGGGAGAAGCCAACTCCCCTCTGAGCAGGGAGCCCTTCCCAGGACCCTGAGATCATGACCAGAGCCGAAAGCAGACACTTAACCGACTGAGCCACCCAGATGTCCCTACTTACTGCTATCTTAAAAGCCATTCTGTTAGTCCCTTTAAGCCCACCTTATTCCTTTTAATGACCACATAGCATTCCATTGTGCAAAAATATCATAATTGAATTAGCTAGTCTCCTATTAATGGGTATTTAGGTTGTTAGGGTTTTTTTGGTATTAAAATCCTATAATGAATAACCTCTTTCCTTTTTTTAAATATTGTTATGCTACTATTTCTGCAGAAAATATTTTTTAAAAAGATTTATTTATTTTAGAAAGGGAGAGAGTGTGCTCCCTCTATAAAATTTTTGTCAATCATACGTCAATAAAACTGGAAAAAATATATCTTCTTCTAATGTTTTGCAGGAGAAGCATTTATATCTGCAATTTATCTTTGTTAAGGTTTTATTTGAGAGAGAGAGAGAGCGCGCGCGTGCACGCGCACAAGTGGCAGGGGGAATGGGGGATGGACAGGGAGAGGGAGAAACAGGCTCCCTACTGAGCAGGGAGCCCAACACGGGGCTCGATCCCAGAACCCTGGGATCATAACCGGCTGAAGGCAGATGCCTAACCAACTGAGCCACCCAGGCACCCCTGCAATTTACCTTTTAATATATAATACAGAAGGGATCAAACTTTACTTTCTTTAAAATAGCCAATTTTTCCAACTTATTGTATCCTTTCCTCTCTGATATGAAATAGCACCTTTAACATATATTAAATTTCTACATATATATTTGTTCTGTTTCTGCGTCCTTTCTATGGTCTGTTTGTCTATTCTCGTGCAACTCCCCCAAAGAGTGCCAACCTAATGTAACTTCTCCAAAGTGTCTTTGACCAATACCCTTTCCCTCTCATTTCTTCTGCTTCCCCAAGGGCCTCTTGTATATAACAAATGCCCAATTAGCTATCAACAGTTTCTTATTATTCGTTTGCTAATATAGCAGGATCAGTAACAATCAAACATCGCCAAATTTACTTCCTATCTCCACCTTTTGGTAATTTTACTATTACAAGTAATAACTGTCTATAAAATATTCCAGTACCTGAAATAGCTTTTGTTTCTCTGGAACTTTATTTTCAAACTGCCTGCGTGAAGCAGTACTTATGGTCCTCTGGGCAATGTGACGAAGAGCCTGAAATGAAAAATCCATAGATGTTAGGCAGATTTAGGTCTTAAAGAAACCTTCAAAACCAACTATTTTCAATCTTTAATATTACAGAAGAGGGAAATTGACAGTTAAAACATATCCTATTTGTCAGTAAGAATCCTAAACCAGCAGTCAGGTTTTCCAATTGGTTGTCCATCCACTACTCTTTATATTAAAATTCTGCAGTCTCCAAAAACCACATTCAAGTAGCAATTCTGAGCAAAAGAAAAAAAAAAATCATCTTTACCTGACTGAACTAGTAGTAGCATCATATAATCCTTAAGTAAAACATTGACATACAGATATTACAAAAATAGTGATTACAAAATAACACTAAGTTCAAGTATTTTCATTTAATACCCTACCATATTATTAAAAATCTATTACTTGATACCAAAATAAAATGGCACGATTCCTACTTAATTAAAATGCTTTCCTCATTACATTTTTCCTAAAAAAATCTTTAATAGGGTATAATTTTTTTAAAAAAGAAACTTGCATTATATATCCAATTGAATTAAATAATGAAACAAATATGCACTGTATATTCCAAAATAAATGATACACTGAGAGGCTAAGTAAAACCTTACTGAATAATTACAAGAGAACGGTCACGATTACATTTTCCTTCACTTTTTCGAAGTTTTGGGAAAATATTTCACATGCTCAAAGCAGGTGGAGGGGTGAAGGACACTGACACTGAAGAACCGCCTGATGGAAGCAACACCACACTTCTGCCATGACTGCTCCCAAAATCCCAACCAAAAGTGAATGACTTGCTTTTTAAACCGCATTCTGATGGTCACAAAGCTCAGAAACGTTGAAACTTAAAGCCTTTCAAAATACCACTGGAACATCTTTCTGTCTGAAGCTTCCGGGTATCAGAAACTTCCCAGTTGGACCTTAGTTTTACTCATATCGGAGCTACCGACTTTATGAATGACCTATAGGTTTAGGGATGGCCACTAAGAACCCAAGGCTGCCTAACTCACCTCTGGTCACCCTCCCAGCCTCTCCACTCCCTTCATCTACCCAACACAGGAGGCGAGAGGAACAGATGGAAGGGAAGTAATGGCAGGCGAAAAGGACACGGACCAAGGTGACTTCGGAAGTCGCCTTTTCACCCTTCTTCCCTCCCAGGAGAGGTTTCTCAGTCAAGGCCCCTTAGCCTCCATTCCCAACCTTCCCGCCCCACATTAAGAATACAAGCCGAGAAGCTCCTCACCAGCAGATTCCGCATCTTGGCTCAGTTACTACCCACCAACCGCGACAACCGACCACCAAGAACGAAAGTCCCCACACCGGAACCGGAACTACCTTCTGGCCTTGCGCAAGCGTCAGGCAACATAAATATTTCCGGGCGGAGGAGGGGCTTGAGCTTCTCTGACCATAGAGAGCGAAAGAAAGGCGAGAGCGGCAGTATGGCTGTGGCCGCTCTAGCCGACTGGCCGTTTCTGTCTCTTCAGCTCGTTCCCAACCTGGCCGATGCCTTTCAGGCGGCTGGTCGCTGGAGCTAAGGCTGGAAGAAGCAAAGGACTTTTGAGACCAGAGAAGCGAAGAGTAACGTGTCATGTACTTTTTAACTAGCTTACATAAAATTAATGTGAGACCACGCTATCGTAGAAAATTAGTGTATTTGGAACGAGAAGGCGTTTTTTAAAACTTAGCAAACTTTGAGCCGTTGTATAGACGTTGAAAGAACACTGGGTTGGCCTGTTGTGAAGCTGCATGAAATACAAAACAAAAAGGATAACTCCTCTTACACGGATACAATCCGTTTATTCCGCTGAAGAAACTTTGTGAGGGCGTTACTGTTCCTTGTGCTGAGACTATGGTGCAAGGAGCTGCGTCGGGATACCAGTTTTTACCTTCTTGTACCTTTGGACGCTGCAGGACTCCCCACGCAATAAACTACCAGTGTCCCGAAATTGTGGAAGCTGTTCGCTCGTTTCTCCGTGTCTGGGAAAATGCTGAAAAGAGGGGGGGAAATTTAATTGTGGGGCAAGAAATGGGACAGCAAATCTGGGCTCTTAATTCTTACTGTCTCAGGTCGAGCGGGGCACTTTCCTTGATTGGAGTGGGTAGGCAGAGCAATTATTGTAGATAGGCTGTGTATCTCGTATCAGTTTTGCCTAAATAATGTCACATTACAAATATCTTTATTCTCTGTGCCCACCAAGTGTGTATAAATATAAACATATTTGCCCTGTACTAAAATCTTTCCACCTTTTTACAAACTCTTCTGGTTATTCCATTGTGATTTCAAATAGTGGATGATATATGGGTTCAGCATAGGTGAAATGTGTGGATAAAAATTAGTAATATCAAAAAAAAAAAAAAAAAAAAAATTAGTAATATCAAAATTATTCCTTCTCATCTTTTGGGTTAGATCCACCAAGTTATCTGTCCCCAGTTCAGATTCTCTTCCTCACCAAGGTTTTTAAATAGCCAATTCATCTCTCTCTTCCCTAGATAAGGACTGAAAGGATCTGGCTTAATCTCCCCTCTGTATTATGCACTGTGATCAAATCCTTGAGGACAGTTACCAAGTGCTAATAGCTGGAGCATACAAATTTTTAAAAAGTAGATTTCTAGAATTTGAACTTGTTAAAGTTTTATGTGCTGTCTTACCATTTTCTCCATCTAGATTGTAAACTTCTCAAGAACAGAGATTAATTTTTTACCAATTCCCTAGTACTGCTTAAAGGGCTAAAGGTTAGCCAGCAGATGAATTAATGATATATTGGGTTAATAGATCTACATATTGGATGAAGGACACTTATGGCTCTGTCCAACAAGAACCAAAGATTCACATAAATTAGATCCTAAAATAGGTGCAGATCCCTATTTGCACTCACTTAGTACAATTTCCCCCTTTTTACTTGATCATTCCATCAGCATAAACATATTCCCATATTAAACAAACATTTAAGTTACCATCCCATTTCTCTTCAAAATAAAACACAGATCTCTTTATACTTGTCTTCTCTTACTCTTCTAATCTTTTTTAAAATCCCATTTTGGGCAGGCTTTTGGTGCTTTTCCTAGGATCCCCAATGGCCTTTACATTGTTAAATAAACTGTCAATCTCAATTTTCATCTTTTCCATCTATCAGCAACATTTAACATAGTTGATCACTCCTTCACAATATACTTTGTTTTAATTTGGAAATAAGCCACAAATGCCATTCAGTATAACATATATATGTATAGTTTCAAACACAGTCTTAAGGAGCTTCCTCTGTACACTACTCTTTTGATGGTTCTCCATTTCAGCAATGTTTTTAGTTTCCTGAAACCTCATCCTCTCAATCTCTAAATTAGAGTACCGCCTTTTTTTTTTTTTTAACATTCAACCCTTTTGTGATTTCATCCAATGCCATGAAATACCATTTGTGTGCTGACAACTCTCCAGCCTGACCTTTTCCTTTAACCCGACATCTCCACTTAGATGTCTAATGGACATCTCCAACTTATGACCCAAACTGAATTCTACTCTCCACCCTTTATTTCCAAGGCTTCTCCTCTGCAATCTTCTTCAAGCCCAAACTCTGTTTTCCATCATACTCTATAAACAACCCATTAGAAAAGTCTGTTGAATACATACACCTTCAAAATAAAATCTGACTCTGACCGCTTCTCATGACTGCTACCCACCACTCCAGGCCAACCCACCATCTCTTGCTTGCATGACTGCAAAAGCCTTTTTAACTGGCTTCCCTACTTGTACTTTTACACTCAAGTCTATTTTCCACAGAGGGATGATCCTTTTAAAGATTTAAGTTAGATAATGACTGTTTTTACAACTGTTTTCTTCACTGCTGTACTTGCAGCATCTGGAATAGTAACTGGCACATAGAAAATGCTCAGTAATTATTGGTTAAATGAATAGTATGTCTCATGAAATAACTTATTGAGAATAAACACGCAAAAAATCTTGGATATTCATTGTACTACTTTCAAACATTTTTCAGTCCCAGGATTCCTCACTCATCATCTCCTTGCTTTTATTCTGTAAATTGTGATTATCCTGACAGAAAAATATACCTGAAATTTGCCTGGGTGCCTATCAAACTTTATTAGATCTTCTCAAGCACACCTGAAATTTGTTTCTAGATTTGTAAATTTATCCTCTGTAGCAGAATAGTTATTTTCAAAAGTTTCCTCTCCAAAACATCAGTTTGAGGTTCGTTTGTAATACTGGAAAATTATTATTAGATTACTAGACATGATTAGGAAGTATATCCAGAGGGTTTTTGAACATTGTAACAGGACTGGCAGTACACTATTTAGGTATATGGAAAATGAGAGGTAGGTAATGGTTAATTTAAGCCTTGTCAGTAAGATGTGTGAAAATACTTAGCGAAAATAATCACAATTACTGATGCAAAGTTACCAAATCACAGTTATTCAATCTTTCCCTTTAAAAAAACAAACAAGATTACAATCCTTACTTTGATCCTGCCTATAGCATCTATAAATAAAAAGAGGAAAGCCAGAATAGAGATTTGTGTGATTGGGATGTGGGTTTTAATTCTGAAACCATGCTTAATCCACTTCCAGTTTTTTTTTTTAAGATTTTATTTATTTTTTGACAGAGAGACAGTGAGAGAGGGAACACAAGCGGGGGAGTGGGAGAGGGAGAAGCAGGCTTCCTGCGGAGCAGGGAGCCGATGGGAGGCTCGATCCCAGGACCCTGGGATCACAACCTGAGCCAAAGGCAGACGCTTAACGACTGAGCCAACCAGGCGCCCCAATCCACTTCCAGTTTTATAAAAACAATATAGTAGAATAGCTTCATGTGAAGTTTAATGTACAAAAACTGCTAGCTACAGAAAAGATAGCACTTCAAAATAATTCCTTATTTTCTTTGATTATTACAGTTAGGAATCAAGAAACACTTGGTTATCTCTTAATTGCTGTATTCATTATTAAATAATTTTATCTAATTGCAAGCCTCAGTCTTTTCATCATTTAAGTTGAGGACTGGCTTTGGATTAATTATCTCTAGCTCTAAAATCCTTGTGTATGAAAAATAATATATAAAATATATTGAGTTCACGCCTTGTTGAACAATAATTTATTGGCTACCTAATATGATTCTAACACTTTGCAATATGTTCAGGGAAAAACTTTTAAAATTCCAAACCTTCTGGAGCATATAATCTAATTAGGAAGGTAATAACACATAATAGTAAGTTATGATGTGGATGGATACAAATGAGTCTTAGGTAACTGGTTTAGCAAAAGTTGCTCATGGGAAATTCAAGGAAGATAGCAGTCATTAGGAAAGTTTTGAAAAGACTAAATTTCAGCAGAGTCTTGTATAATTAGAATAAATGAAGTAGTGAGTTTTAGCAGGGTCCAACAGCATAAATGGAGTAGAGATTAAAAGACATTCTAGACTTAAAGCAAGAACATGACTAATAACCTGGATTTAGAATCAAGCATGATCAACTGCAGGAACTTTAAAACAGATGGCTAGGTGTAGTGAAAAGAAAAAACTGTAGTTAATAACTTGAAGTCAGACAGATCCTGAATCTGTCACTTAATAGTGATTATGACTGAAGGCAAGTTTCATAATCTATACTTCAGTTTATCTGTAAAATGGATAGTAGTATCTATCATCATTGGATGGCTGTGAAGATTAAATGATATAATTCAATAAACGTTAACTTTTTAAAGATTTTATTTGAGAGAGAGAGAGAGAAAGAGAGCACACATGTTTGGGGGCAGGGAGAGGGACAAGCAAGACTCCACGTGGAGACCACCACCTGACCCGAAATCAAGAGTCCACCACTTAACCTACTGAGCCACTCAGGCGTCCCTATTAAAGTTAACATTTATTATGGAAGAAAAAATTGGGTAAAGAGATCAACAAAATCCAGGCAGAAGGTATAGCATAGACAGAGGCTAAGAAGAGGAGGTGAACAGATGTCTTAGGGAACTGCAAATACTATGGTTGGCAGAAAGACAAATGAGGGGGTGAGGGAACAGTGGAAGAAGGCAGGGGTGAGATTTTAATAATGATTTTAAATTTTATCCTGAAGGTGAATGAGGGCCATTTAAATTTATGGGGGGACGCCTGGGTGGCTCAGTCAGTTGAGCGTCTGCCTTCAGCTCAGGTGATAATCCCAGGGTCCTGGGATCGAGTTCCGCATCAGGCTCCTTGCTGAGCAAGGAGCCTGCTTCTCCCTCTGCCTGCTGCTCCCCCTGCTTGTGCTCGCTCGCTCTCTCTCTCTCTGGCTAATAAATAAAATCTTTAAAAAATAAAAACATAAAAGTTTATGGGGTGAATTGTCCAAGTCAGAACTATTTCAAGATCATTCTGGTAGTAGTGAAAGGCTAGATTGAACATAAACTACAAAGGTCTGAAAGCCCATTAGAAGGCTCTAATAATAATACAAGGAAGAAAGAAAATCTGAAATAACATAGTAGCAAGGAGATGTAGATAAGGGGGTGGATTAAAGAGCCAACTATGAGGAAGTGCCTTCAAAAATCAAAGTAGCTGAAGAAGCTGAAGAAGACAGCAAGGTTCCTGACTTAACTGGTAAGGTGGTTGATCATACCATTCACTCTATCAAGGAATATAAGAGAAACTAAGGCTAGTATGAAAGGATTCCTGTTTTGGCCTTCTTAAGCTTGAGAAATCCAAAGACAATCCAAGAAGAGATCCATTCGGAACAATCTAGAGCTCAGAAGAGATGTCAAGGCACAAGAAAAGATAAATCAGTGTAAAGATGGTAGTAGAAGTGACTAGGAACTTTATGATTGCTCAGGGAGTATATGTAAAGGGAGAAAAGGGCCTGGAATATAACCTCAAAGAATTCCCAACATTTTATGTGGTGAGCATAACCAAGGAATATATAAGGGAGACTAATGACAGATAAGTAGGAAGAAAATCAGGAGAGTTATTCACAAAGCCACAGGCTAAGAATGAAGAGGGAAGGAAGATGCCAACTATCAAACGGAGCAAAAAGTTCAAGGCTGAGTTTATTTCCCATGACAAAAAGGAGTGGGAATTGTTCATTGTCATTTTTCTATACTTTCTGCTAAATGTTCGTCATCTATCACTTCCCTTATGCCTCAAAACAAAAATCTGTCAAGTAGGTATTAAAATTCCCATTTTACTGACAGGAAATGGCAAATGATTTAGGAGATTAAATAATGTGAAGGTAGTTTTTTTAATATAGGTAAGAGCCAGGTCAGCTTGTTTCTAAAACCTATACTCTTTCTACTGCATTTTTCAGACACAGATGATAGAAAACAGAGTACAGTGCAATTGTGAGGTGAAACCTTAGCTAAAGCTGAAGATGACAACAATGTATAAATTACTCTTTTACAAGCTTTGTTGTAAAGAGGAAAGACAACACATTCCAGGGATTACTTTAGACCACTAATTCAACTGCAATTTAACATGTATTGTTAAAGCTATTTTTTCCTGTATTTCTGGTCCTTGAGCAAAGTAGCATTCAAATCTTTTTTTTTTTTTTAAGATTTTATTTATTTATTTGACAGAGAGAGACACAGCGAGAGAAGGAACACAAGCAGGGGGAGTGGGAGAGGGAGAAGCAGGCTTCCCCGCGGAGCAGGGAGCCCGATGCGGGGCTCGATCCCAGGACCCTGGGATCATGACCCGAGCCGAAGGCAGACGCCCAACGACTGAGCCACCCAGGTGCCCCAGTAGCATTCAAATCTTGACAGTGAAAGTGATGTACAGTGAGTTCAAACTTCTTCAACATTATCCTGGATAAAAAAACTTGTCACACACCAACAGACAAGCTCCTGTTAATATCACTGACAGTACATAACAAATCTATTTTTAAGATCTTTAAAAATGTTATAGAAGTACCAAAAAGTAATTCAAGGAGTTTTCTGGTTTAAAAAAAGTGGGTTGGCTCCAAGAATTTATCTATTCTCCCTTTCACCCCAATAAAATGAAAAAGAAACTGAAAAAGTAGGAGGTATTGATAGGCATCATTACCTTAGATGAATTTCAAAGGCATGCTAAATGAAAGAAGCCAGTTTCAAAAGGTTACATTTGGTATAATTCCATTTATGACATTCTAGAAGACGAACTATGGGGGTGGGAAAGAGATCAGCGGTTGCCAGGGTTTATGGATGGGGAAATGGGGAGTACAAAGGAGTAGGATAAGGGAGTTTTGGGGGGGGCTGATGGTACTGATCTGTATCCTATGATGGTTAATCTATACATTAAGTTAAAATGCACAGAAATACACATGACAAGAAAAAAGTAAAGTTTACTGTGTGATCATCTAAAACAATTTTTAAAGACATGGGCCCAAAATGATAGAGTTGGGGGGGGGGAGAAAAGTGATTTCTGCAGATTTCTAGAAAACAGCAAATGCGGTATGACTGAGCAGGACAGAGGGGCTCTAAGGGGGACACCAGTGAGAAGCATGCTCATTGGTCCACAGCCCCGGAGAAGCTCAGACTTGGACATAAAAGTTACAGCAAGAAGGAATAGGCCTGAAAATGACTAGCTGAAAATTATATACAACAGAATGGTCAGATCCAAAGACCTCCGTCCTATCCCCTCAGCCAAACAAAGAGAATCTCTCACCTCCATCACTGTCTCCACTTTTATCTGGAGAAAGTAATGGAAGACAACCAGGTAGAAGGGATATGCAGAGGGACGGGTATACAGAAATATGCATAAAGTAGAAAACAGAAGGTGAGGTGGAGGACAAGGCAGAAGCAGTTAAAGGCAGGAGAAAAGCAGACCCTCCTTGACCCCTTCCTACTGCAGAAGACCAGAGAATTCCCTAGAGAAACTGAACAGCCCCAAGAAAAGGCCTTCAGCCAAAAGACTGGCTCTGTGACAATCATTCTCTAATGCAGTACTTCTCAAAATTTGGTCCACCTACAGTTGTTGACCTGCCAACTCTTTATTACTTGTCTAACTTTTTTATCATGAACAGGAACAAATAATTCGCTGAGTGGCATTTTTGAGTAGCACTGTACTAGTGAAGCTTATCACTTGTCAAGCACTGGCCACAAAAAGCTTTCAATTAGTTTTTTTGGGGGGCCATTCATATATGACAGATTGTCAAGACTAGCCAGAAATACAAAGAAAGTCACCTACATGAACAAGAGAAAAAAACCTAAAATTTAAAATAGCAACAACAAAAACCGATGCTAATAGAGGAAAGAAAAGCATATATGTCCCCAGAAAAATATTTTATCTGTGAACTAAGACGACTATATTTCAGAAACAGAATAGAAATAAAAGAAGGCTTAGAAATTAGAATACTTTTTAAATATACAAAAAATTCAACAGAAGATAATGCTGGAAGATCAAAATGAAGAAATCTTCTAGAAAGCACAAACACAATAGTGTCTAAACAACTGGAGAAAAAGAGAAGAAAATTAAGCATCAGTCTAGGAGGTCCAAGATCTGATTAGGACAGAATCCAATTTCTCAAAAGTAACAGTGAAACCTAGAAGAGGGTGGAGCAATAGCTTCAAAATCCTGAGGGAAAATTAGTTTATTTGTATAGGTAGTCAAACTATCAATGAAATTGTGAGAACGGAATAAAGGCATTTTAGACATGTAAGGACTCAGAAAACTGGCCTCTCATATACCACCTCTTGGGAAGCTTTAAGTGCTTTAGGAAGTGCTCCAGTAAACTAGAGAATAAACCAGGACACAGATCCAACACAGAAGGGTGACAAGAGGAGGTCATGGGATAATGGCTGTGTAACTGGCCGAGAGAACGACAGTACAGATGGGCCTAGAAGGACAAATACAGAATAGACCACCCTAGTAAAAACAGGGAATCAGATTATCTGATATTTGGGGACAAAAACCCTTCAAAACTATTGATGAGAACATGATGGACCTGAAAGAGAAACTGAAGAAAGTTTAAGATAGGTTTCCAGAAAGTTATGTGTTAAAAATGAGGCAATTACTAATTCTAGGCAAAATAAAATGATGAAAAATGTAATCATGGTGCATTGCTTTGTTCTACAGTCATAATTAAACAATAGCTACTGTATTTACTAAATATAACTATAATAACATAATGGGGAGAAAAGGAGGTAGGTAACACAAAGAGCTAAATCCTCAGGTAACACTATCAAGAAGATAATAATGCCTAAAACTGTTAAATCAAGCAATAGTAGAATAGTCATATTATTTTATTATTTAGATATACTAAAACAAATACCAAAAGAAACTTTTGGACTAAAAGTAATTATCTCTGAAAGTTAAAGTTGGGACAGGGAGGGACGCCTGGGTGGCTCAGTCAGTTGAGTGTCTGCCTTCAGCTCGGGTCATGATCCCAGGGTCCTGGGATCCAGCCCCACCATCGGGCTCCTTGCTTGATGGGGAGCCTGCTTCTCCCTCTGCTTTCCACTCCATCTACTTGTGTGTTCGTGCTCTCTCTCTCTCTGACAAATGGATATGTAAAATCAAAAAGTTGGGACAGGGAGATTGTTTTTTAAGTGTGTATACTCGTTACTTTGATAAGATGTAAATTTATATATTTACGAATAGATAAAATCAAATAAGGTCACCATGGTCTGATTTGATTTTAGACGTATTTATTTTGAAATTTCAAATGACATAGGGGAAATATGATTTATATTTTTTAAATGGGGCATGGGCTAAAGAAAAAAAAAAAAGCTCTAAAACACTTGACTAGATCATCCAAACTCTACAACAAACATTTATGCATCAAATGTCTTCTTGGAACTGCACTTCCTTACTCCCTCCACCTTCCCCTCAAAATAACCGTGTTCACAAAGAACAAAACTTTTCATCTTAACCAACAAAGGACCATACAATAATTCTAAGGCAGTGTTTCCATGAAGATAGGAGGTGAGCAGGCTCACCAGCATTGATTAACCCTACAGTCAGCGGTTCCTCTTTCCTGGTCTGGTTTTTCATTTCCTGTATGCCCTGCCCTCCTCATTATTTTCATTATCCTTGCTTCTCTACCAGTTCTTCCTTTTCTATTTATCAGACATCTCCTTGATCTAATACCAAATTTAGCCCATCAGCCTATAATTCAGGTGACAATCTGACCACCTCCTGGTAAGAGATGTTTCTCAGTAATACAGACAAATCTTGCAGTTAATGCTGTCAAAGTGATTAACACATACACATATTGGCAATCAAATCTAGACATGGAAATGTTAAAACTTGGGACTTATTGACCTTGAGCCAAAATTTAGTGTTCAACATTAGCAAAAACACTGGGCATTATTATTTTAGCAAGACACTTGAACACAGCAAAATTAATTTTGTTCACTTTTATTAATACAGAACATACTAGCAGAACATTATCTTTAAATATAATCAAGGTTACAAATAAACTGTTACTAACTAATAAACAAAAATATTCACTTGACTCTCCTCTTGAGTAATTCTCCATTAAGTAGTAGTTATTTTTCCCATTTTATTTTTAACTGCCTTATGATTTCAATGAAATTTCTTAGCTTTTACTTATTAAATAATTCCTTCAATTGGGAAACTTCATATATCAAAATACTTCCTGTAAGTCAATGCATTCTTCAATGCCTTCTACTTAACCTAAATGCAATAAAATGCAATATGATTCTCTGAAAGTTGAATATGACATCAATATTTCCAAAAGATGAGCATAAAACCCATAAGAAAGAAATGTTTTTCTCCCCCCACCATGCTTCACATAGGCCATCTGAATGTTCCACATTCTTCATAATTAGTAACAGGAATCCCTCAGAGCTCAAATGGCAGGAGACCGGAAGGGAATTAGGCCATCAATGAACTTGTAAAATAGATAAAACTCCAAATATATTTTAAGATTCTGTCTTCACCACAGATGAGAAAGTGTTGGAAAGGTTTTCAATTTTTCTTTAGCGGCACCTTTGGTCGCCTAATCAGAAAAAGAGATTCAGGATGGCAGTCCTCCTTAAACAACATAAACTCAACCTGGAAAGACTGGCAAAAACCTTTCCCCCCAATGATGTATCCCAGAAAATAAACTGCCATGTGCAAGAGGGTCAATTATCAGAATAAATAACAATATTCTGAAGGACTGACAAAACAAAGGATATTTTTAGACAAAGAATACCCTATGCACTCAGAAACTTCAGGATAATCATACAGTAAGTACCTCATGCAAGTAATATTCTACCAGTTAAAAGTCATTATGAACTATAAGTTCTTTTAACTGAATTTCATATTATACAAAACTTACGAAGTGTGGCACATTTCTATTAACCATTACGTTATTTTTGTTTTTTTTTAAAAAACATATATTAATCAAAACTGATACATTACCCAGACATTTTGATTTAAAATATAACTGAAGGAAGTCATTACAAACTCTGAATAAAAAGCTATTCTTCTATACAAACATATGAGTTATTTTAGTAAAAAAAAAAGGCAATTTCAATGCAATTAAGCCATCTCTGATTAAGACATACATTTTCATGCATGTGAAAAAATAAGTTTACATTCAAGAATAAGTTCCATAGCAAACAAATTACAGCATTTATTCAACAAGGAATATTAAAATAATTCCAGTTAATAGAAAATAAAATAAATTCAACCATATATATATTATAATTTATCATGTGCATACTGTAAAATCTCCAGAATTTAATTAGGAAATTTAAAGAATTTATTTTTAAAGTATGTTTTAGGAAAAACCAACCAAAATAATTGGTACCTTAAGTAAAGAGAATGTACATACACATCCACATTTGACATATATACAAAAATTGAATGAATATAGAAGAAATGAAGGTTACTGTTCTCTAAAATTTCCACAATATAACATTAGTACTTAAATCAAAACTTACCTGCAAAATAAAAACAGCTTGAGGTATTTCCAATGCTGAAGCAAACTTCTGAATGTTAAATACCACAGAATGAAAACAGTCTCCTTTGAACATTTACATCTGGTTTATAGTTGAGGCAGAAGATGAAGGTCTGCCAAGTTTTCCCATCTCACCTATATTCTTGTATCCCTTATGAAGTATAAGCTTCAAGGGAAATGATCACATGTAAAAACATATCAAGTGAGCTGGGGTTCCTGACTGCAACATCTTAACCAAATGGAAAAAGGAATTTTAAATTCTCCCACCTGAAACCCACCTGACCTCTTCAGACATGACCATTAATTCCTACGCTAGACAAGAATAAGTATGTCCTTGTCCATTGAAATCAAAGCTAAACTTGACAAAGAACTGTACTGGGTAAATTGAATACATGAACCACCTCAACAAAGATGGTACTTTAAGCCTTTACACATGACACATGAAAATGATGAAGTGTTTTATTTAATTTGGTCTTTCTTCATCGTTTTATAACTCTGAATCCTGCAAAGTTAGCAAGTCATTATATTCATACATCTTGTAATCCCTTTCTTCACAACAGGCACACATATACAGCATCATATGTCAATATAATATTATCAACACAGCATAAACATTTAAGCAGTAGATGCATTTCACAGGAAAGAGGCTCTATGCATCATATGGCCTGACCCAACAAAAAGCAAACAGTAGAATGCCATTTCAGCAGTTACAGTGTTGATATATCAATGTAGTTAATTTGTTTCATACCCGTCATATATTTCCATAAGACATCCATAAAGAAGCAAAGGACAAAAACTGCTTTTTAAAAAAAAAAGTTATGTGCCAACTTCAAAAATGACATACTAACCAGACATCGGCATTCGAAAGCTAGGTTGAATAGGACTGGCCTTGATGCACATGCAGTAAATTTGTTTTCAGAATATAAAATTAAATGGTAATGTCAGCAGTATTACTACTGTTTCTATATTTATGATTAATTACTAGCAGTACAACTCCCAGAAGAAAGGAGATGGATCCAATAGCGATGTAAGCAATCCCCAAAAAAGGATTTTTTCCTCCCATCCATGAAATAGTGCTCAAGATCATCCGTTTTCGTCCATCAAAAGAATGTACAGGGTAATCTGAAGAGTGTATAGGAAGGCTTTTCCATGTCTAGTCAATTTTTAAAATACAACTTAAAAATCTGGCATTTAATTGCTTTTAATTCACTGATATAATTCTATAACAACAGGCACCTTACTCACATTTTCTGAATCACAAAATAACTACATAATTATTACCTTGAAGCACTGATTTAGCAAGTTAAACATTAGCAGTAAAAACAATACAGTTTACAAGTAAAAACAACCAAATTCAAACTAAGGGTTATATGGTTTGTCAGGTACTTTTACTCTCATTACACAGTAGGGGCAAAAGGCCACAAAGAAATGTAATGTGAAACAAGTATTTCAGATGAACAGCAATAAAACCCATAAAGGAAGAGGAGATTGACAGACCAGAAGAAAAAGGAAGAATGAAGAGACTGGAGGTCTCTGTGAGCTCAAAGAGCATGAACGAGAGAGTAATTATGAGAATATGAGAGGACTCTGAGCACAAGGTCAAAGAGTATACTGAAGTTTTAACTTGCTGATTTGGAGCAACAACAAAACTCATGGTGTGATACAGAGCTGATGGCTGAAACAGAGTAGAAGTGAAGGGTGGAGTGTTAAAGAGATTAAAGAAATGGGACACCATTATACTGGATAAACTATCTACATGGACCAATTCTAAGATTTTGGCGAGAATTAGGGCAGAGAAGACAGAACTAAATCCCTACATGAAAGGTTTACAACCTTTTCAAAAGCATCTTCTGAATCAAGTTTAGGCCCCATCTGTTCCTCTAGCTTCTGCAATTTTCCATCCCCACAGATGGACCCTATTACTCCAAACAGCAGGCTCTGACAGTTTCTTAAATCATTCCTAATCTGAAGCAGGAATGACTATAATAAGAGTTCTAACAATAAAACACTCTGGGGGACAAAGTATCAAATCACCCATCTAGCCTCTCTCTGTATCCCAACCCCCCCAAATGGGCTTCTGTCTTAATTCTAATATCTAGGTTCCCACCTTATATGTAATTTTTGTAACTACCCTTGATGCTTTGCAGACCAAAATCCCGGTCTCATCAATCTTTGAGAGCCTACATTCCTCCTGACAGTTCTCTCCTCAATGCCTGGGATGCAAATAGTCTGTTAACTAAGACAAAGTACTGAGTACTCCAAAGACTTCCCTTTATTATACTCTCAGGCTTGTATATGCCCTTATACCTTACTAGATCTTCTGGATGCTAACTGTGATAGAGTTGCCTTCTACTTTCGCAATAGCCTCAGGATAATGTTCTATCTATCAGGACTTCAACTGGATCTGTCTGTGTAAAACTGCTCCCATGCGGGCCTAGGTTCCAAAACTTGGCTATTTTTAGCCTGTCACCATCAGGTCTTATTCAGTTGCATACTCGGGTGCAAAATCAAGAGATTAAGATCCAAAAAGACATTTCTTTTGAAATTAGGTCTATTAATTTAACCATTTGCTAATGCATTATAAAACTGAAACTATACATTTATGGCTAATTTGGATTATGAAAACTCAAAAATGCAAAGATCATTAGCAAACATTCAAATGCTAATATTTGAGAAACTTTTCATTCATGATATATGTAAGCAGTGGGCTACAGATTAAAAAATATAAGGACTGTGTTTAGAATAAATGGTAGTGTCCAATATTTCCAGCTAAGGAAGACTTTGTATCCAGGCCAATGTGGCTTGGTCTGACTACCTGAGTAAAGTAGCTAGGGATACAGCCCGTAACAGTTTCAGTGGCTGACAGTAAAGTCATGGCCTTTGGAGGCAATAGCTTGATTATGAACCCCAACTCTTCTACTTATTACCTGTACAACCTTGGGTAAGTTACTTAAATGCTCTATGTTCCTGTATTCTTATCTATGACATGGAGATGATACCCATCTCATAATGCTTCAGTTAAATAAAACAATGCACGGACAGTACTTAGTACAATGTTAATATATAATTAGAATGAAATAAATGATATTAATAAGCACTGAAAAGTACACCTGAATTATTAATGTGGAATAATACAGCTAATGATAAAAATGTTTTGGTACTATGAACGGAACAATAGTTATAAACAATTATGTTGATATGAACTAACATCCACTGATTTTTAATATCTAAAAATATATATTAAAACAGCCCACTACCACCAATGCTTATTTAGCATCAACTTATGCTCACCAGCCTTTGAATTAAGCTCAATTACCTCCATTGTAGAAATATTTAGCTTAATAATAAACCGAAAACCAGCATCTTAAATAATGTTACCAAATAATATGCTTGAATCCTAGTACAAAGTATATCAAAATTTAAGACTTCTGGAAGATAAAAATGAAAAGATACTTTCTCATATATACACACATACTCTTATAAAAATGCAGAGATCAAAACTAAAACAGAGTTATCATCTCACATAACTGAGATAAGGCTGAACTACACTCCTTTCAAATTCTGTGAATCTGTGCACATGGCCAAAAAAGGATACTGTACGTGATATTCAAATAGTATCGTCCAGCTGGTAATGTTGGATGTAAATCACTTTTCCGTTCTATAAGACGATACAACTTACGAAAAGTAGGTAATGCTGCAGTACGCATCCAAACAATAAAATCCTCATTTATGAACCCATTATTATCTGGTTCAGAATCCAGCATGTACACTGGTTTAACCCAGTTTACTGGCTTTGTTGTACCTTAAAAAAAGGGGGGGGGTGAGAGGAGGGAACAAAATATTCAATTCTATTAAGAGTTTCACTGAAAATTCACTCAAATAAAACAAAAATATACAATACACAATCTGAGTATTTTTCGTATTTTCAAAGGTATAAATATATTCTAAGAAAGTCTTAAAATCTAGAGACAAACCAATTCCTCATGTAACAAAAAATCAAAAAGATTTGATGACTACCTCCATTAGGAAAATACTAAAAGTATGCCCTTGAGTATATACCAAAAAGCAGCACTGTGAAACTGAGGCACAGAATCAAAAATAAATTTTAACTTATAACTATAATAAAAAATTGGGTCTGTTCAAAACAAATTTGCCTGCAGTTTTATTTATTTTTTATTTATTTATTTTTTAAAGATTTTATTTATTTGACAGAGAGAGCACATGCAGAGGGAGAGAGAAGGAGAAGCAGGCTCCCTGCTGAGCAAGGAGCCTGATGTGGGACTCGATCCCAGGACCCTGGGATCATGATCCGGACCGAAGGCAGCCGCTTAACTGACTGAGCCACCCAGGCGTCCCTTGCCTGCAGTTTTAAAAGATAACGGCTGAGAGGCGCCTGGGTGGCTCAGTGGGTTAAGCGGCTGCCTTTGGCTCAGGTCATGATCCCAGGGTCCTGGGATCGAGCCCCGCATCGGGCTCCCTGCTCTGCGGAGAGCCTGCTTCTCCCTCTCCCTCTGCCTGCCACTCTCCCTACTTGTGCCCTCTCTCTATCTCTGTCAAATAAATAAAATCTTTAAAAAAAAAAAAAAGACAATGGCTGAAATGCTTATAAGAAAATACTAGAAAAATTCAAGATTAGAAGTACATATACATTTCCTTTAGAATTTCAGTACATTAGAACATACAACATATTTTACCTAAATCGGTATGAAGAAAAGTTGTTTTTTAAAAAAGCATAAACATTTTTAAGATTCTAAAGATAGAAAATTTTAGGTACTTCATTAAAACTCCTAGCTTGTATCACGTTTTAAAGAAATATTAGTAAATTTTACCTTTGAATCGTTCTTTTAGACTTTCTCCTCCAGGGGGATTCCGGAATTTCACATTTTTATCTGTCCACCAAGCAATACCTTTCTTTTTCAAAGGAATAGGTGTAGGATAAGATTCATTGCCAACAAGAAACAATTCTAATGTATCTAAATAGAAAGAAGAAGAAACTGTAAAATACTGAAGATCCATAGCACCTACGGTACTCTATGAGAAATAAGGATCTGGTATCTGCCCCCAGAAGTGTCTGTAACAGAGTAGGCAGGCATATAATGTACATTTGCTCTTGATTTACTTATATGTGAATTATCTATGGTAACTTTATCATCCTAGATGGACTTCTCTTTCCTCAATACAGTTAGAGATCACTTCTCCTACATGGCTAACTGATACGTAATAAGGTCAAATGTTTTAATATTAACCCAAATAAAATAATTTGCAGGGTAAATCTGCTTCTCCTCCTTTCCTTTAAAAAACACATTCTTAGGGCACCTGGGTGGCTCAGTTGGTTAAGCGACTGCCTTCGGCTCAGGTCATGATCCAGGAGTCCCGGGATCGAGTCCCATACCGGGCTCCCTGCTCAGCAGGGGGTCTGCTTCTCCCTCTGCCCTCTTCCCTCTCATGCTCTCTGTCTCTCATTCTCTCTCTCTCAAATAAAAAAAATAAAATAAAATAAAAAACACATTCTTAAATAGTTTCTGGCTTATGCATTTCTCTATCTGTACTGTCCAATATGGTAGCCACTAGCTACATGGCTACAGAGCCACTGAAATTATGGCTGGTCTAAATGAATATGTTTTGTAAGTATATATTTCAGAAATAAAAAACTCAATACAAAAAAACAGATACAAAATATCTTACTCATAAATTTTATATACTGAATATCATTTATAGGTAAAAAGGTAGTATTTGGATTCAATAAAATATATTATTAAAATTAATTTCACTTGCTTTTGTTTTTAATGTGACTATTAGAAAATGTTAACATACATACATGTCTCACACTGATGATTTACATTATATGAATATCAGACAGTGCTGCTTTAAATGATCAACTATAGCTTCTTTGTATTGGTATAAACATTCAGAGTTGGTGGAACAGGCAGCCTGGCTTTTATTTTATAATATATGAAATATGAAGGCTAGCAGAATGTCTCTGCTTTTTCTTCCCAGAGAGAGATTCATTCTTAAAATACAAGAATTCTCAAAAAAAAGTCACAAAACATTATAACATCCCATTAAATAATTAATTGATATATTTATTTTAAAGTTGCTCCAGGCACCTGAGTGGCTCAGTCAGGTAAGCATCCGACTCCTGGTTTTGTCTCAGGTCATGATCTCATGGGTCGTGAGATGGAGCCCCGTGTGGAGTTGGGCTCTGCGCTAAGCATGGAGTCTGCCTGAAGATTCTCTCCCTCTGCCCCTCCCCCCACTTGCATATGCACACATACTTGCATGCACTCTCTCTCAAATAAATAAATCTTTAAAAATAAAAAAAAGGTTCAATTTCTCAACTTCATTCATGTTTATTAGACTATCAAATTAATATCAATAAATTATACAAATTTTCCAATTTATATATGTTTATAATCTGTATCTTTGTTTCTATCTGTATCATACCATTAAACATGCTGTTGGCAATAGCTCCACAAGGAGCAATTGGTTTGTCTTCATTTCTTCGATAAGGCTCACATTCCTTACTGGGATTCTAATGTTTAGAAGGAAAAGAAGAGAAAAATTATCACATAGGCCTCTGGGAGACCTATAAGCTACCCATAATTACTGATTAAAAATTCAATCCCTGTATGTGTCTCACTTGCAGTGCATACAGAATAAGTCTGTATTGTAAAGACTATAACACCACATTTAAATACTCAAATTATTTCTTAACATCACCATATTACCTTTTTATGTAACCCTTCCTTGCAAATATTTTGTCATATAGGCATATATCAAATTGACTTTTTAAAAATTTTCGTATCAACACAATAATCATATCACGAAGAGTTTTCTGCTCAAGAAAAATTAAGAAGCAGTCTATTGTCAATCCAGTTGTGACATAATAAAAGGAATCTTCAACTGAAAGTAGACTGGAGGCTCTAGTTCCACCTATGTACTATGTAACTTTGGGCAAGTCTCTTGATTTACCCGGGCTTCCCTTAGAAAATGAACATGTTCAACTAGATAATCTCAAATTGTGTAATTCTGGGTTAATCCCATGGTCCCATGTCAAAGGAAAGAAGGTGGGAGGGTGAGGTTTTAAATATAAATAAACTCTCAGTAGGGCAAATATATTCTAGCCACTGAATTCTTCAGGAAGTTTTACAAGAAAGGAAAATATTATTTATTACCTATGCACCAGAGATCCTGAACTAAGCAATGCTAGAGATTTTTCAGTAACTGGTTTAGGAACGCCATTTACTGAGTACCTAATAAACCATGTATCCTGCAAGGTGCTAGACATAGAAAAAATAAATAAAGTAAGCAGCTCACAGTGTAATAGAGGAAATAGATCCATATACAACAATTATATGAAAATAAGACCCATGATGAAGGTGTCTATATTCATCCAACACGTATTTATTAAATGCCTTCCATGTGCTAAGCACTGGCAAGGTGCTTGGTATATGGTGATTAAAATGCTCCTTGCCTTCATGAGCTTACAGTATAATCGGGAAAACAGAAGACAAATAAGTAAATATATAATTACAAACTGCAGTAGGTGTATGAAAGTGGTATGCCAAGTAATTAATGGGGGATGGCAAAATAAATTACTTGAGAATCTATGATAAGGAAAACTTTGTTCTGGAGGTGGTATCACATAAGTTAAGACCTAAAAAAGAATAGGAGACAAGCATGTGACAAGCAGGCAGAAGAGGGTTTTAAGCAGAGAGAATAATACATGCCACTGAGAAAGAACTTGTTATTTATGAGAAGGTAAAATTGGAACGTAGTTAGAGTATGGGAACAAGCAGAATGACATATGGTAACACTGGAGAATTATGCATAGTTCAGATCATCCTGAGATTTTACTTCAAATGCTAGGAGACCACTGAAAGATTATTTAAGTGGTATTTACATTTTTTAAAAGATCACTATAGGGGTGCCTGGGTGGCTCAGTTGGTTGAGCATCTGCCTTTGGCTCAGGTCATGACCCCAGGGTCCTGGGATTGGGTCCTGGGACTGAGCCCGGCATTGGGCTCTCTGCTCAGCAGGAAACCTGCTTCTCCCTCTCCCTCTGCCCCTCCTCCAGCTTGTACTCTCTCTTGCTCACTCACTCTCTGTCTCTCAAATAAATTAAATTAAATTAAATTAAATTAAATTAAATTAAAATAAAAGATCACTATAGCAACTATGTAGAAAATGGCCTGAGAGTAGGGCCAGGGCAGATAATGTGGAGAGAGTTGGGAATGCATGATGTGAGGAGAGTTTGTTAAGCTAGGTGAGAAGTGACTTGGGATAGGGTATGAATGAACTAAATATGTAGAGAAGTTATTTTGTATCCAAGGGCACTATAGAAGATAGTAGGCCTCCAGGTGAGAGGACCTCCAGGGCAAGACTTAAACCAGCATCCTCGGCAAATAAAATGTAAATGCCAAAAGGGCAGACTACTTGGTCCCAGAAATGGTTAGGGAGAAGCATACATCACCCAAGGCAGCCAAGCCAAAGGTACGTTAAAGATAAGAGTTGGAAACAATGAAGTAGAATGGAGTGGTAGGTTGATAGCAGATTGTGAAAGACCTTACACACAATGTTTTAAGTTAACTTAGACTTCAATCTGTCCATTCTTAAAATCTTAAAAATTTTGAAAGCCACCTGGTCTTAAAATCGTGTATTTTGGTCTAGCTCAGGAATCAATAAATAACAGACTACAGGCCAAATCCAGCCCACCACCTGTTTTTATAACTTTATAACTAAAATTTTACTGGAACAGTACACCCATTCATGATAAGTGCTGTCTACTGGTTACTTTCATTCTACAGTGGCAGAGGGGAGTAGCTGTGTCAGAGACCATATGACCTGCAAAACCAAAGATATTTACTATCTGGGCTTTACAGAAACAAATGCATCAAAAGCTTTTTGCTTGCAACCTGTAGGAAAAGACTCAATCTCAGCTTCTTTTGCTCTTAGCAAAGAGAGGGTGTATCTAAATAAAAGAACTGTAAAACAACTCTAAACACGCCCAATCTATAATCCCACTCAACAAATTCAGAAAGATCTAAGAACTTGGTGTGTCTCACAGAACATCACCTTCTCTGGATTTGAGTCCTAAAACCTCACATGGTATTGCAAAATATTGCAGACCTGACCAGAATCTTTAAATAGACTTGTTACTTCTTGAGATCCCGAATATTAGGAACTAGCAATAAAACCAGTAAAGATAACATAGAGCAGACACATGCTTTCCAGGAGCATTCTGATCACAATATAGTCCTAAATTGCATTTAAGAGATTCACTGTTTCTAGAAATCCTAAGTAGCTCTGTAACTCTTGAAGGTTTGCTGCATTGGCAGCAATAACATAAAATACTTGGGCACCAACCATTACTATGAAAGTTGAATAATAGTCAGGAACTAAGATCCTCTAACCCAAACCAGGCTGGGCATCACAAGGGAAGCTTGTTTTGGGGCACCTGGGTGGCTCAGTCAGTTAAGCATCTGCCTTCAGCTCAGGTCATAATCCCGGGGCCCTGGGATCGAGCCCCACATCAGGCTCCCTGCTCAGCGGGGAGCCTGCTTCTCCCTCTCCCTCTCCCTCAGCTTGTGCTCTCTTGCTCAATCTCTTGAGCTCTCTCTCTCAAATAAATAAAATCTTGAAGAAAAAAAAAAAAAAGAAGGGAGCCTGCTTCTCCCTCTACCTCTGATGCTTCCCCTGCTTGTGCTCTCTTGCTCTGTCAAATAAAAAAATAAAATCTTTAAAAAATAATAAAAAAATAAAAACCCTCACTAAACAAACTACAAATAACAAGTAACACTTTAATTTCCTCCTAACATTATTAAATTTAACATTTCTAACTAAGCTATTACCACATATTCTTATTTATATCTACCACATCTTCATATTCCCATCATTTTACTTACAAGTAAAGCACTAGAATCTCCATTTAGCTGACTATCATCTCGAGATTTCACATAACGACGATGGTTTTGATAGAAATTAGACAGTCCATAATACATAAACACATTGCCCTAGAGAAAGAGAAGGAAAACAATTTTCATATGAAACTACTGTGTATAAACTTGTTTCATGCATACATAAAAGCTATGTCATTTGGACTTTACTAGTTTAGAATTTGTGATAACTAAAAACAAGTCCTGGAGTGAATCCTACTAATTCTTAACAACCTAAAACACTACAAATTGTAAATAAGGTTAAAGAAGGTATGTTACAAAAATTCAAGAATAAACTTTGAAATATCCTTAAAGACTTCAAAGAAGTACTATTTGCGGGGCGCCTGGGTGGCTCAGTCGTTAGGCGTCTGCCTTCGGCTCAGGTCATGATCCCAGGGTCCTGGGATCGAGCCCCACATCGGGCTCCCTGCTCGGCAGGAGGCCTGCTTCTCCCTCTCCCACTCCCTCTGCTTGTGTTCCCTCTCTCGCTGTGTCTCTCTCTGTCAAATAAATAAAATCTTTAAAAAAAAAAAAAAAGAAGTACTATTTGCATGAAAAAAAAAGCCCTCAAGGTATCTATTAGCCTATTCTACTTTCAACTTCAAATTTTCTCCAATTCACATTGGTCTCCACCCAGTCAACTTTTCAAAGGGATAATGGTCAATCTTTCATTTATTGCCCAAGTAAATTCTGAACTTGAACTGAGACATAATACATTTCTCAACAAGATACTATATAATATTAGTAACTAATAAATTAATAATTAGTAAAGTATCTAAGATAATGAATCAATACATAACAACCAAGAAAAATACTTCAATATAGTTGGAGGAGCCAATTTGGAATGACTTGGGAAAGAAGGGTGACCTACATACACTACAATTATTTAGAAGGCACCGCAAAACCATCTTGAATGACTTAAGGTTTTAAGAGGTACCAAAAACATTAAGCTATTCTCTCCTTTCTGGTTGCTACCTCTATAGTCTATAATCAAAAATAACTCAATAAAAAAAAAATAACATTTTAAGTAGGCTTTATTTGATTTGCTATTTTCACATACACAATTACTTATTTAAAATTTGATTTTCAAAGGTCAAATTATGCAAACTTTCCCATTCCATATAAAGAAAATGTTTACATAAAAACTACTTTTGGTTATCAAAAATATCACAGAAACAAAGAATATGCTTAAAAAAAGATCATCTCAATTAAGAAGCAGTACAGTAAATTCAACTCATAAACTGAAAAAGAAATCCTTTCAATGAATACTGAGACAAAATAACTTTGAAAAGGCTGTTAGTCCAGTGCACAGTATGGACTTGTGAAGGAACACAGAGCCCATAAAAGAATGGGCTTTTCAGAAAGAGAAGTTCTGAAATAGATGTTTTTGGATGGGGAAGGAAACTACTGAAGCTTTCTAATCATTACAAGTCTGTTTTATCTCAATTCTGCCTGTTCAGACAAAAGCAGAACTTAATGCATCCATCTTTACAGTTTTCTTCATCACAGTGAAAAAATCTGAATTTTTATGTTTTTAACTTATATGTTATGTCTGCTGAAACAAGGTAGAGTAAATTCCTGTCTTCTCCCAAATGTATTTTCACGTTTTTTAAGACAGTGTTATTGTCCTTTATTTCAGTGCAAGAGCATCTACAACCACTAGATGGCAACCACATACCAGGGACTACAAAAGTCTACCGGACCTTTAAGAAAATTTTAAGTGTAGAAAAATCTAAAAAGTTGACAAATATTAAAGTAGTTTTGCTTCCTGAAGAATAAAACAATTTTTAAGCTCAATTTTTAGGTAAATGAAAGCACAAACTGGTCTTGTCATGCCTATTCTGAATCTTTATGTACTTCAGCATCTGCTCAATTTCCAATAAGTTATGAATGCAAAAGATACACAACTACACACACACACACAGAGTAGTGTTCTAATTGCTTATCAAGACATAAAAGATCAATAAGGTTTCACTATGTGTTTGCATTTATGGTAATTCATATCTAACAGAAAAATAATACAATTAAATAATGAATGACTTAGTAAATTTCCAAAGTAAACTTACTTTAGTACTAAAAGTAAGCAAACTTATTTGATATAAATGATACATTGATTTGTACAGTAATAAAATTTTCCAGTGAAAAGATAAAATGTTTTAAATGTAGTTTATAAAGTACTAAACTATTTAAATAGATACATGTATTTAATTACCAGACAGCATAATGCAATAGTCCAACAAAACAATCTTCCTCAAAAGGATACGGACTTCTCTACAAAAATGAAATAAGTAGTAAAAAAATTTTAATAAAATATCAATATTTTTAAAAGCAGGGCTTTTCTAACACATTGGGAATACAGACCTCAAATGACTGTTCCAGTGTGAAGTTAATGGTACAAATACAAGGTGTCGCATTTGGAGACAAACATTTATTGCAGGGACTAGAAGGGTCTGTTCCGGTATAATCAATCTGTAAGAGAAAAATGTAAGTAAGCACTTCCTTGGAGAAAGTGGATACATTGTGAAATAACTTGCTATTAGAAGAAAAAAAATGAGTCCAATGAAGCAACGCATAGCCCAGAAAAAAAGTTTTTAAGGTAATTTATTTTGACAACCTAAGGTAATAAAAACTGAAAAGGGTCCTATGTTATCCTACTAGCTCATCTTTCCAAGTAAATTCCTCTCTCCTTTTTACCAGGAGCAATATATTTATGCATAAAATCAGATATAAAATTCTAACTGCATGATGTATTAAGATTTAAATAGCTACATAAAGTCTAAATAATTAAAATACCAAGTTGATACAGAGATCAGTAAATCAGTTTTGCTCTTAAATCTTCCAATCTTTAATACTTTTCAGTCACCTCAGCTTTCCATGGTGCATTTTCATATTAAAAAAAAAAAAAAAAAACTAGTAGGTATCTCAAGAGCTACCATTTTCTTAAAAACCTGGTGTTGTAAAATAAAGAATTTGTCTTGTCTTTGTCCTGGTTTCCTGTCAGGGAGCTTCTAAAACCCTTGGAATTTCTCCAATGACAGGAGTGTATTTGTTTTTTATAAGCCCCTTGATTCACACACTAGAGTTTCTGCTAGAGACTGCCCAGGATAGGGGCTCGTCACCAGAAAGACTGTATGTGATTAGGGACTTTGGCCCAGCCCAACCTCTGGGGAGAGGGGAAAGGCTGGAAATTTAGTTCAATCATATAGAGACCAATGTTCAATCAATCATGCCTGTGTCATGAAATGTCAAAAAAAACTCTGGAAACAGAAGCACAGGGGTGCTTCCTGGTTGGTTAACCCACTGATGTGGCAGGAGAGTGATGTGCCCTGATTCTATAGGGAGAGGGCACAAGATTCTATACTCAGGACCCTCCCAGACCTCAACTTAACGTGTTGTCTTCATTTAGCTAGTCCTAATTTATATTGTTTACAATAAAACTGTAATCCTAAGTATAGCATTTCCCTGAGTTAAGTCATTCTAGCAAATTACTGAAACTGAGAAGGATCACAAGAACCCCAGATTTATAGCCAATTGGTCAGAAGTACAGATGGCCTGGAGACCTCTAAACTTGCAACTGGCATCTGAAGGAAAGTCTGGGCGGCGGGGGGGCGGGGGGGGGGGGGGGGGTGTGGATTTAGAGAGCCCCTGGATTTGTAGCTAGTTGACCAGAAGTGTGGGTAGCCTGGGGACCTAACTTGCAGCTGGTGTCTAAAGTGGTGGCAATCTTGTTGGGAACCATGCCCTTACAGCTGTGGAGTCTGATGCTATTTCAGGGTGGTTAGTATCAGAATTGAATTGCAGTACACCAGCTGGTATCAGAAGACCTGGCCTGATAGCTAATATGAGCCTTTGTTTCCATTATAAGAATTTTTTAAAAATAGATTTTATTTTTTTAGAGCAGTTTTAGGCTCACAGCAAAACTGAGTGGAAAGTACAGAGTTCCCATATACTTTCTGCCCCCATACATATACAAGCTTACCAATTATCAGTATCTCCCACCAAAGCGGTAGATTTGTTACAACTGATGATCCTACTTGACACATCATGAGCACCCGAAGGCCACAGGTTAAAGTAAGATTCCTTCTTGGGGCGCCTGGGTGGCTCAGTTGTTAAGCGTCTGCCTTCAGCTCAGGTCATGATCCCAGGGTCCTGGGATTGAGCCCCACATCGGGTTCCCCGCTCCTCGGGAAGCCTGCTTTTTCCTCTCCCACTCCCCCTGCTTGTGTTCCCTCTCTCTCTCGCTGTGTCTCTGTCAAATAAATAAATAAAATCTTTAAAAAAAAAAAAAGATTCATTCTTGATGTTGTACATTTCATGGGGTTTGACAAATGTATAATGACATGTATATACCATTATTGTATCAATTATTTTATGGTCTTAAAAATCCTTTGTACTCTACCTATTCATCCCTCCCTCCCCTAACCACTGGCAACCACTGATCTTTTTACTGTCTCCACAGTTGTTCCTTTTCCAGAATGTTGTATAGTTGGAATCACACAGTACGTAGCCTATCTGGATTGGTCTCTTTCACTTAATAATATGCATTTAAGGTTACTCCATGTCTTTTCATGGCTTGATAGAACATTTTTTTTTAAAGATTTTATTTATTTATTTGACAGAGAGATAGAGAGAGAGCACAAGTAGGCAGAGTGGCAGGCAGAGGGAGAGGGAGAAGCAGGCTCCCTGCTGAGCAGGGAGCCGGACGTGGGGCTCGATCCCAGGACCCAGGGATCACGACCTGAGCCGAAGGCAGCTGCTTAACCGATGGAGCCACCCAGGTGCCCCAATAGAACATTTCTTTTTAGCATTGAACATTATTCCATTTTCTGGATGCAACACAGATTTATCCATTCACCTACTAAAGGACATCTTGGTTGCTTCCAAGTTTGGGCAATTATGAGTAAAACTACTATAAACATCTGTGTGCAGGTTTTGTGTGAACCTAAGTTTTCAGCCCATTTGAGTAAATTACAAGGCGTAGGAATGCTGGATTGTATGGTAAGAGCATGCTTAGTTTTGTTAAGAGGCTGCCAAACTATCTATACTATTTTGCATTCCCACCAGCTGTGAATGAGTTCCTGTGTTCCTGTTGTTCCACACCCTCACCAGCATGTGCTGCTGTCAGGTTTTTGGATTTTCACCATCCTAATAGGTGTACAGTGTATCTTGTTTTAATTTACAATTCTCTAATGATATATGTTAAGCATCTTTCATATACTACTTGCAATCTGTATATTAGGGACCAAATGTATCCTCCCAAAATTCAATGTTGAAGCACTAATTTTCAATGTGGTTATATTTGGAGGTGGGGCCATTGGAAGGTAATTAGGTTTAGATGAGGTCCTGAAGGTATGGCCCCCATGATGGGATTAGTGTCCTTATGAGCAGAGACCAGAGCTCTCTTTCTCTCCCTGTCCCGTGAGAACAAAGTGAGAAGGCAGCATCTGCAAGTGAGGAAGAGGGTCCTAACCAGGAACTGAATCTACCAGCACCTTGATCTTAGACTACCCAGACTCCAAAACCATGAGAAATAAATGTCTGTTATTTAAGCCACCCAGTCTGTTTTCTGTTCTGTTTTTTTGTTCTGTTTCGTAGCAGCCCAAGCTAAAACAGAGTTTGGTACTAAAAAGTGGGGTGTTGCTGTAACAAATACCTACAAAGATAGAAGTGGCTTTGGAACTGTGTAAGGGGTAGAGGCTGGAAGAGATTGGAGGGATGCTAAAAATATAGACATTAAGGATAATGACAGCAGCCAAGAAAGAGCCTTGGGGCAAGACTGTCTGGCCCAGTGGGTCCTGAAGGTAGAAAAGCATCAAACCAAAGAGGATTACACTTGAGCCTTAAGATCTAATAGTATTTACCTTGCTAGATTTTGAAGACTTGCTTAGAACTTGTCACCCCTTTTTTCCTCTAACTTTCTCCCCTTTCAAATGGGAATGTCTATGCTCTGTCAGTTCCCCCACTGTATTTTGGAAGCACATAACTTATCTGGTTAAATAGGTTCACAGTTGGAAAGACATTTTGTCTCAGGATGAACATACCTCAAGTGCCACCCATATCTGATTTAACTGATATTTAGATGAGACTTTAGAGTTGATGCTGGAATGAGTTGAGACTTCAGGGGGTTGTTGGGATGAAATCAAAGTATATTTTGCATGCAAGAAGGACATGAATTTGAGGAACAAAAGGGTGGAATGTATAGACTGATTGTGTCCCCCCAAAATTTATATGTTGCAGCCCTAACCTCCAATATGATAACATTTGGAGGTGGGCCTTTGGGAGGTAATTAGGTTTAGATGAGGTCATAACGGTGTGGTCCCTATGACAGGACTGGTGTCCTTAATAAAGAGGAAAAGAGACCAAAGCTCTCTTTCTGCCATGGTAAGGACAAAGCAAGAAGGCGACCTCCTACAAGCCAGGATGAGGGTTCTCATCAGGAAATCAATCTACCAGCATCATGATCTTAGACTTCTCTGCTTCAAAGACTGTGAGAAATGACTATCTGTTGTTTAAGCCACCTAGTCTATGGTCTTTTGTTATAAGATGGGGTTTTTCATTTTCTTATTGCTGAGTATTAAGAGTTCCTTGCATATTTTGGATAATAGTCCTTTAATAGTCCTTTATCCTCAGATAATAGTCCTTTTAAATATGTTTTTTTCTACTCTGTGGCTTGCTTGTGTTCTCACTCTTTTGATAAATAAGAATTTTATGATTAACAGCCTTTTATTTATCTTAATAAAGTAAAAAAAAGCCATTTAATCTTTATTTCTAAAACTGAACATTTAAACTTTATATATGTTGTTTTTCCTTATAATTGAAAAAAAGGCTAAAATCAGTATACGGAAAATAGAGTCAGTAACTAATTGCAACATCTGATTGATATTTTTTTTTAAGATTTATTTATTTCAGCGAGAGAGAGAGAGAACATGAGCATGGGCAAGTGAGGGGAGGGGCAAAGGGAGAGGGAGACAAGCAGACTCCCCATTGAGCGCAGGCTGGATGCAGGGCTTGGCTGGCTCGATCACAGGACCCTGAGATCATGACCTAAGCTGAATTCAAGAGTCCAACATTTAACTCACTGAGCCACCCAGGCGCCCCAACATCTGATTGCTTGTCAAAAACTACGAAACTATTTAATAAATCTTGGTTTTGTCAAATTCTGATATTGAAATGTTCTCCATCAAAGCTTATTTGCTTACTAATAAAACTTTGTTTAGAGAAAATTTTTATTCACACCAAATATCTAGGAGAAGTTAGATACATAACTAAAACAAGCTAAAAACACAGGTCTCCTAAATGAAGAGAGGCAAAGCATATGTAATTTATACTATGCCTGCTGGGCCACAGCTTTCCACTCAGGGCCTATTCATGCACAATATCCCACTTAAAAGCCAAGTTTTATGATTCTGAAGAGATGAAAGATGAGACCATTTAGAAGATAGGACTATATTTTAAAATCTGTATTAAGCTATATTGAAATTTTTTCAATTTTTATTTTAAAAAACTGCACATTTTTGCTTTTTTAAGACTAATTTAAGGATTTTAAAAAAAGCTGCCAGCTGTGCCTATTACCATATTGTACGCCTTTGAACAAAAACCTCTCAAATCACTCTCTTTCAGCTTAGTTTCTAGGGCAAAGTAGGAAAGAAGGATTACTAATTGTGATTAAGCAAGAATATATATTATTTATTTGAACAAAAATAATTAATATGATGGAATGTGAAATCTTATAAATTATACTACAGTATATTAAAACTGAACATTTTATTGGAGCCAAGAATAAGGGGGGATAGCTATAACATTTTCATTACAATCTTTCGATATAGTTTTCAAAATGTACAAAAAATTGGCATGTCTTTTGATTTCAGGAAAATCTGAAAGGAATTTTTAAAAAACCATTATCATTAACATATTAAGCCTTACTACATGCAAGGCATAATGTATGGTACAAAATAGATACAAAAGCAATCATACCTAAGCTTCAATATTGTTTACACATTCCTTTCTATTACACACATACTGTATTTCATCTGATTCTCACCAAAATCCTATATTGTTATTTCCACTGTACACAAAAAGAACACATTCAGAAACCTGCCCAAGGTCACACAAATAGCAATAGCTTGCACTAGGCTAAAACCAAGGATTTCTGACCCCAAGCCCGAGTTTCTTCTACTGACCTGCTTTTTCCGAAGAATCATCAGTCCCCTTTGCCCTGTAAAAGAATACTTAGAGGGCACAGGTATATTTCAGGACAATGAGCATAAACATTTTGGATTTATGGACAGTTTTCATATTGGAAGGGAATAAGGCTAAAGAAGGTAAACTGGAGCCATAATGATACTCTGTGTTTTACTGGAGCCAAAGTCAGCTGCTCAACCAACTGACCCACCCAGGCACCCCAAGGATTTTACTTCTAATTCAATCAGTGAGTTTCAATTTCACACTTGGAAATGATAAATTAATGAATTAGGTAATAATGTAAATTATCTTTAAAGAAAGGACAGCAATAGCAAAACTACCTATTATTTCCCAAACATCTTCTCCATGCCAGAACTGCTCTTAATCTTTTACAGAGAGGAAACTGAAATTCAGAGGTTAAATAACTACCCCAAACCGAAAAGCTGGTATGTGACTAAATGAGTTTCCTCGGGCTGCTGTAACAAATTGCCACAAACTGGGTGTCTTACACAAAGTGAAATTTATTCTCTCACAATTCTGGAGGCTAGAAGTCTGAATGCAAGGTGTCAGCAGGGTTATACCCCCTCTGGGACTCTGGATAGATTCCTTCCTTGCCTCCTTCTAGCTTCTGGTAGTGGCCGTCAATTCTTGGTGTTCTTTGGCTTGCAACTGCATCACTCCACCTCTGCCTCTATCGCTACATGATTCTCCCTATGTCTCTGTCTCCACATCACCTTTCCTCTGTGCATGTCTGTCTCTTCTTATAAGGACACCAGTCATATTGGATAGGAGCCCACACTTTCTCCCTGCTCCTCCCTTGCTTGCTCTCTCTCAAATAAATTAATAACACCTTCCAAATAAAGAATAAAATTGGCGTCGATTGTGAATATGCTGATGTTTTAAATACCAAATCTTCATATTTTTAAACTTAAAGACAGATTAAAAACGACTTTGTTGGGGCGTCTGGTTGTGCTTCCCTAAAAACTTACTTTAAGAAAATCAATAATGATAGTTCATTGAATCCCTTAATCTCATACCCAACGGTTGTCTTTGATACCTGTAAATGGTACTGAAAGAGGACTTATTTCAACTACCTCCATTTTGACCTCAGTCTGTACTTTCTAATTGATTAAGTTCTTTCCAGCTTATCGCTTAACTCAAGCAAAAGACCCTACAGGCAAAGCATCCCCATGATTGGGAACCAAAATTACCCTCTCAGCAATAAGGGCTGCCCTGAGCCAGCAAGACAGCATGACTGACTCCCAAGACAATGACGCACCTGACCTTTATTGCCCACCTGCATGTACCCACTGACCTTTGTCCCACATTTTCCTTATATAAACCTAGAAGTATTTTCAACACTTTGGAGATGGCCTTTGGGAAACTAGTCCACTACCATCACATGTTGGCCACACTGAAATAGATTCTTTTCTTGTTTCACCACCACTCCTCTTTCTTCTGTCTTTGGATTTTGTCAGCGGCAACTGGTCTATTTGGGACCCCTGGAGCCAGGTGCTCTTGCACCCCTGTGCCCTGGCTACAGTATCACCACTGTCCCAAGCATCCAAGTTCAAAATCTCGACATCAACTTTAGCATTAGCCTCCAAGTTTTGCTAATTCTTCCTTAGCAATATATTTAGTATCCCTGAATTTGACTCTCATTGTTTCCACTACAGATCAAACTTTGAGACCTCATGCTAATATTTTTAAAGGAAGGGGTAAAGTACATTGTATCTTTTAATAAAAAAATTAAGTTAAAAATTTTTTTTCGGGGCGCCTGGGTGGCTCAGTCATTAAGCATCTGCCTTCGGCTCAGGTCATGATCCCAGGGTCCTGGGATCGAGCCCCACATTGGGCTCCCTGCTCTGCGGGAAGCCTGCTTCTCCCTCTCCCATTCCCTCTGCTTGTGTTCCCTCTCTCTCTGTGTCTCTCTCTGTCAAATAAATAAAATCTTAAAAAAAAAAAGTTTTTTTCAAAACTAAACATAATTGTATATAATGTGAGACCTGAGAACTTAGAACAATAGCCAACTTAGTGTACTGATGAACAATGCTATTAGATGCTATAATATAATCATTCTTAAATAAATTCCAATTTAGAAATTAAACTACAAATCTATGTAATGGTTGGTCAGTCTATGGTTTCCAATTTTTCAGAACTAATATGTATACAACAGCACTTCCTTTTAAAATAAACCTCAAAAAAGCCTGTGTTTATGTACAGGAGCAGGGAATGTATTTCATGCCATTTTTAAAATTATGCACCCTCCTCCTTGCTGCAACATTTGCCAATCAATCTGTTTGCTAAATTTTCAGCACTCTCTAGATGACTATTCAACAGGCAAATTTGTTTTGCCTTTAGACATGGGTGGATATCATCTTAATACAAGTTTCATCTTGTAACCTGTAACACTTTCCTTGGCTAGTTTCAATAACTCCTTCAGAAACACGTTACCATTCAGATGATCAATAAACTCTCAATAAATGGTTTTAAAATTTCTTGATTGTACTCAGTTTAGTTAATTAATTTGTTCATTAAAACATCTTAGCCCCTATTAAATACCAAACATTGTACTACAGGATGGGAATACACATAATGAATGGAAAAATAACATTGTTCATACTACAAAAGAATTTACAGACTAGTGAAATAGGAAGTCATGTTAATAATCACAGGATACTGGGCGCCTGGGTGGCTCAGTTGGTTAAGCGACTGCCTTCGGCTCAGGTCATGATCCTGGAGTCCCTGGATCGAGTCCCGCATCAGGCTCCCTGCTCGGCAGGGAGTCTGCTTCTCCCTCTGACCCTCCCCCGTCATGTGCTTTCTCTCTCTCATTCTCTCTCTCTCAAATAAATAAATAAAATCTTTAAAAAATAATAATAATAATAATTACAGGATACAATTTGATAATGTTATAAAAGGCCATAAGCTAGTACTTATGGAACCTGAGCAGCATTTATATCAGGTGGGGAAGGGAGGAATCAGGGAACATTTTCCATAGTGTTGACAGGAATGAAATTTGAAACAAATGGCAGAATAAGAAAAGGAAAGACATTTTAGGTAGATCGGGCAGCATGCCACATTCCAGAAACTACAGTAGTTTGCTATGGCTAGAGCAAAGAGTAGGGGAGTGGTAGGAGGTGAGGCTAAAGAAGCAGAAAAGTGGCCTATCTTGAAGAAAATTACATTCTGCGTGAAGGGGTCTGAACATAAGCCTGAATACTAGAAGGAACCGTAGGAGAAACTTTAAGCAAGAAACAAAATATTCAGACTAGCTTTAAAAAAAAAAAAAAATCACCCTGTCAGTAATGTGCAGAAAGACTAAAGAAAATAACAGACTAGAAGCAAAGAAAATAGAGTACTACCGCAATAATCCAGTTGGGAAATGTTGAGAACACAAACGAAGAAAACGACAGTGGAAATGGGGAAAAGACAAATTCAAAAAATATAAAGTAGAATCTATAGAACTTAGTACCCAGAGATGGGATGATGATAAATTAGTTTGACTTCCAGGATTTCTGGTGTGAAAAACCATGTGGATGGTGATGGCACTCACTGTAGGACAGGTTCATCACTGCTTTTCATGTTATGAAAGGTCAGCTCTCAGTCCTCCCTTTATGTGAGCTATCAGCAGGAGCACTGGGCATTACTCTCCACATGCTTTTCCTTAAAACTGGTTTCCAGGACACCACGTTTACCTTGCTTTTCTCCTACCTCACTGGCTGCTCCTTTCCAATCCCCTTTGCTGTTCCTCCTCGTCTCCCCAACCTCCACAAACACTGGAGTGACTCCGGGCTGCCTAGATGCTCTCACTTTTCTTTGACCTGTAACTACTCTCTTGACTTTACTCCATCTTATGTCTTTATAAATCATCTATGCTGATTAACCCTCAAAATTTGTAACCCAGGTCTCAACCTTCCCCCTAGACTCATATATTCAATTGCCTACTCATTATTTCCAACTTGGATGTCTAAAAGGCATCTCACCCTAATAAGTCAAAAACAGAACTTTTTTTTTCAGCTTCTCACCCTGCAAAAACCCCTACTACTGTACCAAGACTACTTCGGCAGTCTTCCTCTATCTCAATAAATTATAACTCCATCTTTCTAATGCAGGTCAAAATATCTTAAAGTTATCTTTGATTCTACAATTTCTCTCACCCCCCACATGTTCACTATCTGAGAAAATTCTATTAGCTCTATGTTCATAATATATTCCATTTTTTAATAAAAAATTTAATTTATTAATACATTTGCCTATGTTTTAACAATTCAATATGCAGTAAGTAAACAAATAAATTTTATACATGATATCCACATAATATATTCTAAATCTAACTGCTTTTTACTGCAACCATTCTACTGTGGCCACCATCATCTGCTTGAATTACTGCAGTAGACCCTTATCTAGTTTCCCTGTGTGGGGACAGAAAGCAAGCTGCTCCAGGATGGGCCACTGTGGTATAAAGATCATTTAAGTTAAAAAGCCATCAAAACCCAGCAGATTCAGGAAAAGGTTTTACCTCCCCCACAACTGCCTAAAAATAATTTAGAGGACCTGCTCCAGGAAGAGAGCTATCACCATAGATAACTACATTATACAATGAACTAGAAATGGTAGACAGGGAAGAACCTAGCAAGGCCTGTTTGATCAGTCTTTTATGTCCCATTGCTTCTGAGTGGCCCAGCAAAATTTGTTTACCAAGCAATTACTTATCTTCCTGTGAACTACATTCCTTCCCTTTGAAGTTCCAGACCCTCTACCCTTCTCCTTAGTTCATTATGACATATATACCTCATTTTGCCTGTTTTTGGAATTTCCATGTCTGTGTGGATTCCCCATATGTACGCTATTAAATTTTATTTTCTCCTATTAAACATCAATTTGATTCTTAGTCCAGCTAGAGGGACTTTGAAGAAGACAGGACATTCTTGCTTCCCCATACCTGCTTCTACTTTTATCCCCCAGGTAATATTCTCCATATCATGGCCAGAGTGACTCTTTTAACCATAAGTAAGATCATGTCACCTATCTGTGTGAAACTTTTCAGTGGCTTCCAAAATCCTTATAGTGGCCCATGTGCTGTGCAGCCCACTACTTTACCACTCTAACCTCATCTTCTACTATTCCTCTCCACTTCTCACTCTACTCCAGCCACACTAGCCTCTTTGCTGTTCCTCAAACTTCCTACTAAACACACTCTTCAGGACTTTTGCTCTTACTCTTTCATCTGCCTGGAACATCCTTCCCTCCGTTATCAATATGGCTCATTCCAACTTCTTTTAGATCTTTACTCAAATACCACTTTACTGAAGCCTTCCCTGACTATTCTATTTAAAACTGTGAACCATTCTTCAACCCTTCCTATTCCCTTTCCTTCATTTCTCTTCATAGCACTTTTCACTACACAACATACTTCAGATACAGTGAATTAAGGAACGAGTTAATGAAAGATGAGAATGTACATTATCAACAAGTGTGGACCCTTATTTTCACACAGACTGTGTGGAAAAAGAGAATACAGACCAGCACCTACAAGAATCAAAACAAGAGCTGAGAGTGCTAGGATTTGAATTCTAGCTATGTGATTAAGCAATGACTTAATCTCAGATTCAACAGCCCCTTCCAAAAAAAAAAAAAGGAATAACAACATTACCATTGTGTCACCATATCAAATGACATATGTATGTAAAATTCTTAGCACAGTAAAAACTCAAAGGTAAGTCATTAATATTTTTATTACTAAACAGAATTAAGATAGGACTTTTTATTTTTTAAGAGGTAAAACTGGAACACACTTATATGCTGAACAGAGAAGGAAAAAAGAGAGGCTAAAGAAAATAAGAGGAAGAAGGTGAGGATATTCAAAATTCCTTCTATTAACTTATTTTTTAAAAAACTTATCAGCAAAGTGATACACCTGGATTTGCTTTTCACATACAAAAACATACTGCCTTTTACTATGAGATCAAGTCCAATTCAATACTATAATCAATATAAAAATGCAATCTATTTTTCTAGACTTACATCTAGATGATTTAGCTCCCATCATCTGGTCAATATATTACCACCAGACAAATCTTTCTATATATAGCCTTATTTTGCAGAGACTCCTAACATCCTCCAACCTCAATTTCTGTGCTTTCTTCCATAGCTTAAAACTCAATTACTAATTATAGAGAACTGATGATGACCAGAGGGGGGGATAGGCAGAGGGATGGATGAAATAGGGGATGGGGATTAAAGAGTACACTTATCATGATGAGCACTGAGTAATGTATAGAATTGTTGAATCAGGGGCGCCTGGGTGGCTCTGATGGTTAAGCATCTGCCTTCGGGTCAGGTCATGATCTCAGGGTCCTGCTTCTCCCTCTCCCTCTACTGCTCCCCCTGCTTGTACTCTCTCGCTCTCTCTGTCGAATAAATAAATAAAATCTTAAAAAAAAAAAAGAATTGTTGAATCACTGTATTGTACACCTGAAACTAATATAACACTGTATGTTAACTACACTGAAATTAAAATAAAAACCTTAATTTTAAAAAAAAAAACAACACCTCAATTACCAGCTGAGAATCTTGTTATCAAAATAAAGGCCACATTTCTAGCCTCTAGCTGCCCTTACAGCTAGTGTGGCCTTGTTACTAAGTGGAGGTAGTATGTGGCAGCTTCCTCAAACCTTCTTTAAAAGGCATATCCTATCCCTTTGTTCTTTAGCTCTTCTTTCACACTGCTGCCTGGAAAAGGATGTAATAACAGAGCTCTATCCTCCATTCTGGACTGTTAGCATCAGCTCCAATCCCTAAGAATGGCAGAGCAGTAAACTAGACAGAGTGAGGACCCAGTAAAACAGTACCTCCACCCTAGCCAGAAACTGTGTTTCTAAGGGATTTTTACATGAGAATGAAAATCTTAATTCCTCACTGTTGAACCCAATCCTAACGGATACACACTGTATCAAATCATGTCACTTCCCTAGTTTAATATACTCATTATCAAATACTTGAAGTCTATCCACAATATGGCACTGGCTTATTTGCCCTTACTCCTATATTCTCTATACACCTTTTGATTTTCTGTCCCTACACCTTTGCTCATATTAATCTCCTTTCCTGGAATGCATCCAACCTCCCATTTAGAAGTGTTCTTTATCTTTACAGTTCCAGCTCAAAGCCCACTTCCTCCACAAAGCCTCCCATGGTTATTAAAGACAGATGTGATCTTATCTTCCTTTGAACTATTAAGCCATGTTCTGCTTGTGTTACTCACCTAGCGAGGCTTAGTTTTCCTTTTAGATGTATAATCTCATAACCCCCAAAAGATTCTAGGGTCCTTAAGAAGGACGACTCTAGGCTTGACCAAAAAAAAAAAAAAAAAAAAAAAAAAATTTTAAGAGGCTCTGTTCGCAAACATTTTTCTAATGTTCACTATGTCCAGAGCAGCACTTTGATACAGAATGTGCCCAATGTCAATTAAAACTCTTGATAAATTTAACTCATTCTATGAGTTTTTACCACCCAAACCCACTAAATCCTTTATCAGCTAAAATTCAAGGGTAGCCTGACCTCATGTCCAGATTGTAATAAAATCTATTGGATATAAACACAAAGCTTGTGAACATGGGAGTGCAGATAACCCTTTCAGATACTAATTTCATTTCCTTTGGATATATACCCAATAGTGGGACTGTGGGATCATACGGTAGTTCCTTTTTAAATTTTCTGATGCTCTTCCATAATGGTTGTACCGATTTACATTCCACTAGGGTTCCCTTTTCTCTACACCCTCACCAGCACTTGTTATCTCTTATCTTTTTGTTAAATGTGGACCTTAAAGTATTCTCACCAAAGACGTTAACTGTGGTAGGTGATGGTTGTGTTAATCAGCTTGATAATGGTGGTCATTTCACAATGTATACATACATATATCAAACCATCATACACTGAACACCTTAAAATATACAATTTTTATTTGTCAATTATATACCTCAGAAAAGGTAGGGGAAAAAAGTTCATACTAAAGACAACAGTCCATAACTTATCCTAGGAAGAAAGAGGCTACCAGGGGGAAGAGGAACTACAGTTCCCTTATTTTTAAAAATTAATGCTTATTAAATGTCAAAAGCATACAAGGCATAATAAAGAATACAATGATAAACTGTAGACCTGCCCATTAGCTTAAATACAAAACACAAAGAACCAGAGGTAAAACAGAACAGATGTAGATGACTAGATTAGTTTAAAGGTTATCATATTTCTCAGCTTTGTTTTGCTACCGCTGTAACTGTTCCTCTAAATAAAACTGTCATTTCTTCTTAGTAACTCTAAAAATACATTCTACTCCTCAGAAACAAACTGAATTTAATGCGCTGGGAAAGGAGGACTTTGAAGGACATGCATTTTTTACACTATATAAGGACTGGAAAACTTCCATTTTTGAATGTAAAACTGTCTTAAAGGAAATCAATATAAGACCTAAACAGGTCACCCAACAAAATGCTGAGTAATAAGGTAAATCATTGTAAGTATTAATTAGATTAAGTTTTTGTTTCTTTGAACTAATAATTCCATACTAAAGAATTTAGCTGGAATCCTTTCTCCAAAGTAAACATTTCAAAAGCAATTTTTTAAAGGTTGCATAAACTTTATCTGACTGTGCAAAGAAATGAAGAATGGTATCACCTCAGCCAGTATTAATGTTTAGCTAAGGCCTTTTTTATCTATGAAATATGTACAAAGACGGTTGAACACAAGCAATTATCAGAGATCATTATACCTACCTTGAAAGATTATTGAGAATTAGAAAGTATAAGTTACACATTGCTATTTTTGTAACAAATGCTAAATTTGCCAGTATGTTTCTTTAAAACTCTAAATCAAGGGCAGGAAATTCTTTTCTCTAAAGGGCCAGAAAGTAAACACTCTAGGCTTTGCAAACCAAGAAGCAAGGTTGAGGATATTATGTAGGTTCTTTATATAACAAGAGAAAACAAAGGTTGAGGATATTATGTAGGTTCTTTATATAACAAGAGAAAACAACTTTACACAAATTTTTATTGATGAAATTCAAAATATATTAACACTAGCATACAATTTTCTGGTAACACAGGTCTACTAATAAGAATGAAATTATCTTGGGGGGGGATAACATTTCACATAATTGGGGTCCAAAGTTAGTGTTCTCTATCATCAAATCAACTGCAAATGTTCCTCTATAGAACCAGTCTCAGTTCCTGAGCTTTACAAAATGGTCTGGGCCAGCCATATTTACTTTGTCATGCCTTGCAGCTCTAAGAACTAAAGTTGCTTGAGAAACAAAACACACTACAAACCTCTTAATTTCCAAGAGTCAGCTTCTAAGCCACTGCAATTCATCTGAATATGAAAATTTTAAATTTCTTAACATATAGTGCCTTATCTTTAACTATCATTTCTACACAGCAATTTATTCTTCCTTGACTCTTAGCTGTAGGCTAAGTATAAACAAAGAATAATACAATGCAGAAGAGAAATCTAATCCTTTTAAAAATCTTATTAGGTAAGAGTCCAAGTTATACAGGAATATAATTAGGGAATGAGGGAAACAGAAAATAACCAGGATTAAATAATTGAGGGCAGTAAATGACACAGTAAGATAAAAGCAGAGGAGAGTTGGGATTTCTCTATCAAACATGTTGAGGGGGGAGAAGGGGTCCGATTCCACTAAAATTTAATGAAAATGTTTCTTGAACATTTTTGGCAATATTAATTTGAAGTAAATATTTAGTTTTTAAATATATTCTGAATATTACTTTGAAAAAATGTACTCATCTAATTCTAACCATTAATTTAAAACTACATAACTTCACACTGATAAATGCCTTTGCAATAGTTAAGAATACCTCATTAACTTTTTCGAGTTAGCTCTGTTCAAGTAATAGCTCAGCCTCACCAACAAGGGCCCTAGGCTAGAAAATCATTATTTTTGCCATAAAAGGATGTGCCTGAATACTACAACTGCCAAATTAAAGAAAATTCCTTGCTGCTAATCATAAATGAAGATATTAAATCTTAGTGTTAAGTGACACACTAAATATTTAAAATATTTTCTTATGAATGATAAAATTAACAACTTTAGTTTTCTAATAACTTCACTGAATTAGATGGTGGAAAATCTAAAAACCAACTAAACAAGATATACAAGCCCAACAGTATGGGGGCTGGAGAGATAATACTGCCAAATATAAGCATTAAAATTTAAAAATATCTTTCTTATACCTTTTCCAAGAGAGTCCAAAGCACTTTACAAGAATAATTTTTTAACGTAACATTTCTGGGAGAAGGGTAAAGACCCACTGATATTTGTATCTAAAAAATCTGGATTTCTGATCTTAGCACTTTATGCTCTATTACAAAAGCATTCTTATTTGACAAGTCTCCTCTTGCCTAGTAATTTGATGTAATACAGCAATGAAAGTTCTTAAAATTTTCAAAATTGAGGAAATAAGCTAAATGTGAGCAACTTAACAGTGTAGAAGTTGGCAAGAATTTCTCATTACTCATTTACTTTTAATAACCCTCAAGATATTTTTTTTTCCTAGATTTTTTATTTATTCATTTGAGAGAGAGCATGCCAGCAAGAGCTTGAGCAGAGGGCAAGGTCAAAGGGCGAGGGAGAAATCAGACTCCCCGCTGAGCAGGAAGCCCCGACATGCCATGTGGGGCTGGATCCCAGGACCCCGGGATTATGACCTGAGCCAAAGTTAGTCACTTAACTGACTGAGCCACCCAGGCACCCCAACCCTCAACATATTTTAACCTAAACTAGTGGCTAATATAGGGTGGAGAGCTGGCAGAAACAAGCACGTATATTTTGGCAAAGTTCCCTAGGTTTTTCTAGTATTCCACACCTGAACCAGAACCAATTTTCTATATATTTAACAGCCAAATTTTTTTTTTTAATTTTATTTATTTATTTGAGAGAGAGAGAAAGAACATGAGAGGGGGGAGGGTCAGAGGGAGAAGCAGGGAGCCTGATGCAGACTCAATCCTGGGACTCCAGGATCATGACATGAGCCGAAGGCAGTTGCTTAACCAACTGAGCCACCCAGGTGCCCCTAACAGCCAAATTTTTAAAAAATTGTGATTTTATTTATATAACTATTGTCAGTGTTGGTACAAAATTCCTAATCATTCCTAATTTTCATTTCCTCTGGTTCTAAAGGTGATCCAATTTGAATACGCAGCATTTTTTTAAGCCTCATTAAAGCTGGAAGTCATAGATTTTTAGAGTTGAACAGTGTATCAGAGATCATCTAGTCTGAATTTTTTGCTTCTTCAAGAAAAAGAAACTAAGACTCAAAAACATACCTAGGATCACAAACTAGAGAGTAACAGAGCTGAGACCTCAACTCTACTGCCTTGACTCTTCAGTGCCCTTTTAACCAGACCAAGGTGCAGGAGACTCCTCAGGCACCTCGAAATCAAAATTACATATATGAGAACTAGTCAAGAAATTTCCATTTCAACAATTACTTAGTGTGAAGAACTTTATTTATTTCAGAACCCTAAGTTTTAAGCAAAGTACGTATTTATTTTCATGGTATAGTAAATACTAACAAAGTTGAGTTCTGATAATTTAGTAAATTCCCATAGTGTAAAATTCCAAATTATCGCCACTTTCATCTTAATCTCTTAAATTTAAGTAAAATGATCAAATTTCTAATGTTAAATTATTTTCTTCTACTTAACTACTCATAATGCAGTTAGGATTCCAGCATAGTGTAAAAGATTAAGGCTGGGAATCAAGACATACAATACTCTGCTAGCTTAGTAACAAATATCAACCTCTCTGATTCCATTTCTCATCTCCTGATCAGTGATTATCATATTGACAGTAACTATTTATTGTAAAAACTTAGTGCCAGGAATGTTATCTGTATTGTTTCTAACTCTCACATTTTTAAGATAGGCATTATTCACCTATTTTACAGGTGAGGAAACTTAGGCATGGAGAGAGAAAGTTTTCCAAGAAACTGAGCTAGTTAGTAGCTGAGCTGGAATTTAACACCAGCTCTGCCTAACACCAACCTAGAGCCTATAGGTCCTTGCATTACACTATTTTGCTCATATCCTGATATGTGTGATTCTAGTCTGGTTGAGTGAATACCGTATTTGCAGGATTATTAGGGAGATAAAAATGATAAAACAAATAAAAATACATGCTGAGGAAACATACTGTGGCACTTTCTCCAGTTAATAAACCAAAAATGAATTTTTAGTAAAAGATTTAAAAACTATGCTATTGATACTATTCTTATTACTATTAACTTCAAAGTGAGCATTGTACAATTAAAGGAAATATTTTGTTTTTAGAAGTAACATTGTAGATTATACTGTAAAATAGGTATCTTCATGCCTATTCCAGTAGTTGAAATAAAATTACTCTGAAAGTCCTTATTAAATCACACACACAAATTTAAAGTATTTAATAAAATTAGAAAAAATGGCATAACCTGATAGGACAGAAGAAATCAAAAGAACTTGATGCCAGTTCCTGACCTTTCAAACAGATAAAAATACCCGCTGGTGTACAAGAAAAGAGAATGTGCAGATTTTAATATCGGACATCTCTAGGAAGTATTTACATTCTAGTATCAACCTACCTTAACCACTACAAACAGATGAAGATACTATGATTGCTGCTCTGACAATCAAGATGCTTCTCCAAGTTTGTCATGTTTTATATCAGTAAAATGTTCAGTAGATAATGTACAACTAATTCTGTGTAGTCCTTGATTCTTTTTAAAATTTAAATTCTAGGAGGAAAAAAGAAAAAACAAACTAGGGCGAACGTAGGGCATGGCATGGTTATTACACGCAGCCTAAAAGCAAAACTAGAATTGAAGATTCTGGTTATCTTTTACCTATATCATGCCTTACAACTAAAAGCAGTTATGAGCCCCAAATGAAAGGTACTGTGCGCACTTCGGTTATATGTCCTAATACGTGACTTGGTAACACAACTTCTTTACATAAAAATCATCAATGCCTCTATTACCCTGCTCCTTTCCCTAACAATGGCCAACGCGTTAATCTCTGTAATCCCCACACGAGTAATGACACTCCGACCAAGTCAGTTCTCCCGGAGTTACATCTAGACAGAACTTCTTTTTTTCCCCACTGTTTTTTAACCTCCATTGAAGGCAAAAATCCCAACAGAACCACACGAACCGCGCATTAAAAGGGCGTTCTTCACCCGACCCACCCCCTGCATTAAACATTCATTCCGTCTGAAACCCTGTAAATCGCAAGAGGAAGCTCGAACAAAACTGCAAAATTCCGGAAACACACAGAAAGAAAAAGGAGAACGAGAGGAAGAGAGGGAAGACGCAGGGGAGGGCAGAGTTAGCCTGTCAACCTCCAGGGAGCTGAGGCTGGAGTGGAGCAGACGGGGAGGACCCGGTTCCGGGGCAGCGCCGACACCCACCGCCGCTCCCTCCCCTCACCTCGATCTCGCGGATGTTGTTGGAGGTGACAAAGATGCCGATGCCAATGGGGATGAAGATGAGGCCGATGATGAAGAAGGTAGGTAGCACCGTGCCAGCCGTAAGGATGGGCTGCCAAGCCGGCAACCGTTGCTGTTTGAAGGCCGTGTTATCCGGTCTCCGGCTCTTAACGGTACCCCCGGGAGCACACGGGGGTCCACCATCCACTTCATCCTTCGCGTTATAGTTCATCGCCATCGACCCCCACGGCGCGGCTCCGCGACACGCAGGTGGACCACCCAGGGGACCCGCCTGCTGACCCTGACAGAAGACGCGCAGGCGCCGCTGCCGCCGCCGCCACCTCCGCTGTAGAGGCGGAAGAGGCGGGACACCCTTCCGCAGACGGCCGCCGACCGGAAGCGGGAGTCGGCTGGGGACGCCAGAGGGAGGGAGAGAGGAAGGAGGGAGAAGACTGAGGGACAAGGGGAGGGGAAAAGGGAGGAGGATAGAAGGGGGAGGGAAAAGGCGGACGCACCCTAATCATTTGCCCTGTGACGACAAAGTGAGGGCCTCAACCCCCAGAGCGTGGAGCTACGTTGCGCCTGCGCGTCCCTGGGAGCGAAGAGGTTTCGACGCTTACGCAATAGGTGTGTCTTGGCTTCAGTCTCCGAAGCTTCTGTTCTCACTCCTCTGCTTCCTGCTGTGGTTATCATAGCAACGGCGGTGCTAGATCGCAGGTCCGACCCGCCTGGCCCAAATCACTCTCATCAGCCCTGGCGCTGCTGACAAGTCTTTCTAGTGACTTCGGCGCCAGACTGGTTTTTGTCTTACTCGAAGCCCTCTCTGAAGGGAATCGGCGCATTTAAAAGACCCTACCAAGGGAGCTTGAGCCTGGTGGGATGCTTGGGTTATAAAACCGATTTTTTCTAAATAAACCTCCAAGGCGCAAATGTAAACGTTAAGTGACATGCGTGGTGGGTGACCCTTTTGTACTAAAGTCAATAATAAATCATGCCAGTTGTTTAACCCTGTTATCTTGCCGCTTGTTCTCACTTTTTTCCTCCACTAATGGTCTTAATGTTACCTTTTACCTTATTTTCTGTGTCCACTTCTCTTTTGCACATTGATTTAAGAAGTCTGTTGTAATAAGCTGTAGGTCTTTACTACGGATAATCAAAAACCTCAACAAATTATGGCATCACTATAAAATGAGATACTATGTAGACGGTTTAAAACTGCTAAGTATTTGATGATCCAAGGAGATAACTCCTGATATATAAAAAGTAGCTAAATGATACCAAAGTAGTATAGGTATAGAGTGTAAAGCCCAACAAAAAAGTAGTGGCAATCTATTTTTTGCACTATATATTTTTTGCACTTTTATGTATTTTCCAAATTTTCTGGATAAGCAAATACTTGTAAGTTTTTAAAAAAAATTATATACATTTCACATTATATTGGCATCTTTGAAATCCAGACCGGAGAGTAAGTCACATCATCTGACTTACCCAAACTTTATTTTCTTTCAGACTTTGTACTTATGCCTTTTGTAAGGTAAACCAAGGAAAGGGAAATGAAGAGTGTTTAGGCCTCAAATTTAAAATTAAATATGTTTTCAAAATGACTACAAGTCTCAAGAGGTGAGCCAATCGAGTATTTATCTGGCAGACAACTGGCTTGCTTGGTTTTGCTTTTATATGACATCCATTATCTCTCAAATTCTTAGCACTGTTAACATAGGTGAGTATTTTTTGTTTTGATCTATTCCTGTTTACTTTCAACCTAGGGCTCAAATGGAAAACATTCATCTATCACAGTTAATGGAGAAGGCATGGAATACTTTTCTTTTGCTAAGTTCTTTTGGTTCCTAAAAATGAGTGTAACAATATTGGACATGATGAAAAATATAAAGTGTAAGGCAAGTTTTTTCTCCCCATTTCTACCTATATTATCACATCCACTAAATGTTATAGTTCCTTAAGAGAATTGCTATCTCAGCATTCTGTATAAACGGTCAGTTATTTTGCCCTCAGATTTTTGTTAATTGTTCTAGTGATCTGAGTGATGGCAATATGTTTATCAGCTTTTTCTTTAGTTTTGTTTGTTTATAAGAAAGATTAACTCCTTGTCTCCTTTTTTCTTATTAGAAATTTTATTTTGACTGAAACACAGAGTTTTAGAACTGAAAGCTTCCTTAGATTCTTGTCTAAAACTTACATTTTCAGATGAGGGCCAAATAGATGAAATGACCTTTTTCAATCTCTTGATGATATCCTTACAGTTCCTTTTCCTCTCTGTACTGTGCCATCACAATATGCTGCTTTACTGAGCTATTATTTTTTTCACATCCACATCATTAACTCAGGGGACTCAGAACTTAATGATTTCCTTTGTTACACATTGTTTTATGATTGTCCTTACCAGGTAGTTTTTTGGTTTTTTTTGTTTTCATTTAATCTGATGAAGTAGAAATTCTTAAAAGAAAATGTTACTCAGCATTTCTGGGGTAACAAAAGCGAGGGTCTCACAATGGATTACCAATACATGCATTTTTCACTGTGGTTCCTCGGAGTGACTGGGGTGTATGTGTGTGTGTGTGTGTGTGTGTATTGATACATGTAGATAACATTTGTATTGTTCAAATGATTGTTCATTTGCTGATTTCCTGGTAAAAAGGAGAATTTATGTGGCTAAATGATATTAATGCCAACTACCAGGTCAACACAGTAAGTGTGCCATGAATGCATGAGCCCAAATATAAAAGTAAATCCAAAATGATAAAGCAGATGCAAACCCCTTGATCTGAAAAGATGTATATAAATAGCTTTTGACAGGGTAGTTTATATAATAATAATTTTTATTTTGTAGCTCAATTGGTGTATTCAAGCCACCAAACTAGGTAACGAGAAACATTAAAGAAAAAAATTGAATAACTATTGAGTAACTTAAAGAATTATGAAGAGGAAACTGAAACTGGTAATTTTTTTTTTTTTTTGCCCTTTAATAGCTGTCAGATTGATTGATTGATTGATTTAAATTAACATATAATGTATTATTTCAGGGATACAGGTCTGTGATTCATCAGTCTTACACAATTCACAGTGCTCACCATATTACATACCCTCCCGAATGTCCATCACCCAGCCACCCCATCCCTCCCACCCCCCTCCACTCCAGCAAGCCTCAGTCTGTTTCCTGAGATTAAAAGTCTCTTATGGTTTGTCTCCCTCTCTGGTTTCATCTTGTTTCATTTTTCCCTCCCTTCTGCTATGATCCTCTGTCTTATTTCTCAAATTCCTCGTATCAGTGAGATCATATGATAATTGTCTTTCTCTGATTGACTTATTTTACTTAGCATAATACCCTCTAGTTCCATCCATGTCATTGCAAATGGCAAGATTTCATTTTTTAATGGCTGCATAATATTCCATTGTATATATATACTACATCTTCTTTATCCATTCATCTGTTGATGGACATCTAGGCTCTTTCCATAGTTTGGCTATTGTGGACATTGCTGCTATAAACATTGGGGTGCACGTGCCCCTTCAGATCACTACATTTGTATCTTTGGGGCAAATACCCAGTAGTGCAATTGCTGGGTCGTATGGTAGCTCTATTTTCAACTTTTTGAGGAACTTCCATACTGTTTTCCAGAGTGGCTGCACCAGCTTGCATTCCCACCAACAGTGTAGAAGGGTTCCCCTTTCTCCACATCCTTGCCAACATCTGTCGTTTCCTGACTTGTTAATTTTATCCATTCTGACTGGTGTGAGATGGTATCTCATTGAGGTTTTGATTTGTATTTCCCTGTGAAACTGGTCTTTTTACTGTTTAGCCAAAGTGCCATACAGATTTGCTTGTTAGATTCCTTTGAGTATTTGGTGCTGCTTAAGCTCTCGAGTTTCTAGCCATATTTCAAGACATTTCATTCACATGTGTAGCATAACAATGTTTAGGAAAGTTGAAGAGACCTAAAAAATGTACCATAGTTTTTACCAGCATGAGTTTCAGAGAAAGTTCTTAGGGACTCGAAATTGTTTGAATTGTTTTCAGTGACTGGGTAGTATTTTTGCTTGTTTATTTTTGAAGGAAAAAAAATTTCTATTCAGTTAATCATGGCAGCTTACTTTAGAGAACTTTGGTGGGACTAATTCATATTCATGTTTAATTATCTGAGAAGATCTTTAAGGAAAGAATGATAGAGAATTTGTATAATAAATTTAATTTGTTATATTTATTGCATCAGAGATTGGTTCCAACTGACTTTGAAAAATTACTGCTTTTAAAGTTGACCTCTTCCTGTATTTTATGTTACGTATTTCGTATTTATCAAACTTTTTCATGTAGGCATTTAAGAAAATCCTTTTGTTCTCACGAGATTGTCTGATTAGCCTGAGGTCATTGGTGGTGTGATGAGAGGTTTTGCAAGTTCATGAATAATAATCTTAGTCAGTAGTCAGAAATAACAAGTCAAACAAGATATTTTAATGATGAGCCTCCTTAGAGGAAAGAGTAGACAGCTTAAGAACTTTGTTTTGGGAAGGAAATTAAGGTTTCCTTTCTCATAATTCCACACTTTCTTTAAATGAAAAAATATAACTCTAATAGGATTTCAGACTTCATGATTCCCACTGTATAGACTCTCTCAGTTGATTATGTCCCATGGTGCCATGAATTATAGATAAGGCCTTTCCTTCAAATATGATGTTGCCATCTCTGAGTTGACAGCCAACTGACATCTATTATATGTATTATAGTGAAATTATTTTTTAAAGGGAACAGGCAGAGGAAGAAAGAGACTTATTACTCCATGAAAATAGAGAGACACAAGAAAGTAGACCTTTAAAAATGTTTAACCAGGGGTGCGTGGGTGGCTCAGCCAGTTAAGTATCCGACTCTTGATCTCAGCTCAGGTCTTAATCTCTGGGTCTTAAGTTCAAGCCTCGCATTGGGCTCCACACTGGGCATGGAGCCTACTTTAAAAAAAATTTTTTTTTTCATGTTTAACCACTTATAATCACTTTTGGACTATTTTTAGACATACATTTTTCTGTTTCTTCAAGTTTTAAATTATGGGAAGTCTGAGGGGACAGGGAAGGTATGACAGGCATTTCATTATTATTTGTTTTTTGAAACACTTGGGTCACTACTACCTATGAAGTTATTATTTCTTTAAAATAGCTCTAACGTATTCTTGAAAGATGACTTTTCACAAAATGAACTTAAATGTGAAAGTCCATTTCTACTGAGCCCGAGAAAGGAAACACTTTTTTTGTCAATGGAACTAAATGTTTATTTTATTTATTTATTTTTTTCAAAGATTTTATTTATTTATTTGACAGAGAGAGACACAGCGAGAGAGGGAACACAAGCAGGGGGAGTGGGAGAGGGAGAAGCAGGCTTCCCGCCGAGCAGGGAGCCCGATGCGGGGCTCGATCCCAGAAACCTGGGATCATGACCCGAGCCGAAGACAGGTGGTTAACGACTGAGCCACGCAGGCGCCCCAGGAACTAAATGTTTATGACAACAAATAACTATGACCTCCTAGACTTCCCTCTGACCAATGCAAGGTGAAGGGAAAAGGTAGGGGTTCAGCAAACTTCCACAACATTTTTATTCTCACTGAATCTTCTGAGAAGAATAATCTGCACTCACTGTCTTCAATTCCTAACCTGTCCAACCTACTGCTTCCCCACCTCAGACTCTACTTCAGACCCCACTTCCACTGAAACTGCCTTGCTAATTCCTACTCATCCTTCAAGAGCAAGACAGTAGCCAATTTGAGGAATCTTTCTTTGCCCTCAGCTGCACTAAGAGTTTCTCTCTGAGTTTAAGGCAACTTATACTTACCTCTATCCTTGCACTTACCATAATACTGAGAAATACGTTTATGTCTGTCTTTCCTACTAGATAAAGCTTCTCAGGGTCAGAGACTGCTTTTATTTGTCTCTGTATTTACAACACCTGGAAAAATGCCAAGGTCTTAAAGACATTCAGTAAATCTTGTTGAACTAACCAAACCTACTCTCAACTCAAATTTTAGTGGAAGAGACAACTTGCCAACAAACAACTGAAATATAATGAGGTCAGTTCCATATAAGAAGTGTGCACAAGGGGTTATAGGAGATGCCACACCTCATCCTCTTTATGATGTCAAAAACTAAACTGTGAGGAAATGGGTCCTAAAGTCTGAGTGATATTATGGTTTTCCATGCAGGAAAGAATAGGATCAAAAATAAAAGAACGTAGAGAACGTTGAACCATATACAACACTCATTATTGATGATTTGCAAGACCCCATACCCTGGCTGATCATGTTCTTTTTCTCAAGATCTTAGGTTGTTTCCCTGGAAACCAAGATCTCTGGTACTCCCCATTCTTGAGAGTTAGCTTATACAGTCCATTTGTCCCACCTGTCTACTCGGAACAGTGCTCCATGTGGAAACCAATGCTTGGCCTTTTTGTGAATTGAAAATGACTGAACACACTTTTCTTGTTAAAATGGCATAGGCCATCTAGTGGTCTGATAAGGTGAGGGACCCCTGTCTTTGCCAGGAGCCTATCTTCCCTTAAGATCAGTGATTATTGAGAGTCTTCTTGTTTAATCCAGATACTCTGCATCTAAAATCTTCAGTGGGCACAGAAGAATCAGCAGCCATAACAATTTGGTAAGGAAGATCCTGCATAGAATACCCTGGCTGAAGTACTCCTCCTAGAGGAGCAATTGGGGTTAGGAGTCAGTAGTTGGGTGCCTACAAAACACCCTGCCACTTTGACCAAACATATATCTTGCTGTCAAAGAGGAGAAAGACGTGTGCCCTCCAAGCCAGAAAAGTCAAAAATGAAAACGTGATTATGGTCGTGGAAAACGTCTGTGAAGATTGGAGGAAAGGAGATAGGGCAGCTAGAAGAGTGGGAAAAGACCTCTCCCTAGAAGGAATTGTATTGCCTTTTGCAAACATTTATCCAGTATCCTGTATTCACTCTGATGAATATGCAAGTCCTGTCTTCAAGAAGCTTACAGTCAAACTCGAGAGACAACTTTGTACACCAATGCTAACCAATGTAGGCAGAATGGGAAAATGGACTTCTGAAGAGAAAGAAAAAAATCTTTTCTCCTTAGAGACACTTGTCTCTGAAAGAAATGCTGCAAGTAATGCCAGTGGAAACTAAAGAAGGACTGGTTATCTTAAAAAAAAAAAAAAAAAAAAAAGGTGAAACGGGAACTCCAGGGAACTGGGTTCCAACCATTATCTGCAGACAGGTCGCTCTGCCTGGAACTATGCAGTCAGTGAGGGTTGCCCCAGTTGAAGGGAGGCCTCAAAGTGTGACAACTTTTATAGGTTCCTTGGGATAGCATTAAATACAAATTTCAAAAGTAAATTATTTTTTTAAAAATTTTATTTATTTATTTGACAGAGAGAGACACAGCGAGAGAGAGAGCACAAGCAGTGGGAGTGGGAGAGGGAGAAGCAGGCTTCCCACAGAGCAGGGAGCTCGATGCTGGGCTTGATCCCAGGACCCTGGGACCATGACCTGAGCTGAAGGCAGACGCTTAACAACTGAGCCACCCAGGCGCCCCTAAAAAGTAAATTTTAATGACATTAAAAAAAAAAAAGTATAGTGCAATGTGCCCTAGTGCCAACATGCATGGAGCCCAGGGAACTTGCTGCAGTTTCTGCACACGGAAATAGCCTGGGGCTCATTAAAAGTGACTCTCGCCCAGGGCTCAAGGGAACAAATGCATTTGAGCAAATACAGAAAGCCTGAGACCTTCCTCCTCCTGGGAAGTCATAAAATAAACAATGACTTTTGGCCAATGCTCTTAAACCAAGTGCACCCGAGGGGCTCCGCTCCTCCAAATAGAGGCCTCAAACTGCCTTGTGGGCAAGACCCCCAACATCTGCAACTCCCCTGTAGAAAGCATCTTTGTTTAGACAACGTGCTTGCCTGCTTTATTGATATGCAGATCTTTAAACAATAAACAGGAAAAGGCCATTCTTTTGTCCCCAGTAAGGCAAAGATAAGTGGGGATTGGCTATAGACCAAAGCTGATAAATAAAAGGGGTCAGAGAATAGTCCCACTGTCACCCCCATCCCACTTTGCTGAAAGCATTACCCAACTGCCGCTCTAGAAGCTGGGCTGTGGCCTGCGGGCAAAACCTCAGGAGCATTTATTCTACTGAGTAACCTACCTTTAGATTGACAGCAGAAAGCAGTGAAGTAGTATCTGAATATTGACTGACAGTGCATTTGGTGACGATAAAGGGCTGAGGGAAACCCTATAACCAGTTCTATCTCTTGCTGTGTAGCAGTGTTCATCCTACTAAATCACACTATGCTTGTAACTCAGGGGAAAAGTATCTCATTTTGGCAGATCTGCTGTACCATTTCTGCTTATTCACAGTGAAAAACACCATATTTTTAAGAAAATATGAAATGCAGAAGTGAAAACTATTTTAGAGCAAATGATTTTAAATAAAAAGAGGTGAAGTTTGAATACTCATTTTAAATGATTTTAATTTTATGAATATTATGTTCCAACTCAAAAAAGAATATTGCACAATGTTTTTATATCACAATTGTTATTTTTCTCAATCTCTATAGTGAGATTTTGATAAACATGGTTGACTTTGGAAATAACACAAAGAGAATGTCTTAATTGGCTAAATAATTTCAATAACCTGTGAAGAACTGAAAGCAAGATATTACATTCATATAAAAGACAAGTAGATACCCATAAATTCACTTGGCTGTAGTGAAAAATAATAAACTTCTCATGTACTTAATAAAACTTAAAGAAGACAAAATTGAGAATGCTGTGAAAATACAATGTAACTCCAAAATTTTTCAATGCACTCTTTTGCTTTTGAAAATCCATTCAACTGCAAGACTTTTAAGAATGTCTCTATCACACTGTAAGCCTCTTATTTTGGAGAAGCTAACATCTGATGTTTTTTAAACAAAATCTAAATAAATACAATCTGCACCATTAAAAATAACAAAATCTGTGAATGTTAAGGTAAAATTACCCAAATAACATAAATGAAAAAACAACACCAAAAAATAAATGTATTATATCATGGCACCAATAAACATTTCGATTCAAACTTACTAATCTACAGCATTTTGCATTTTCCCTATGTAACAAACACAGTTGTTATCATATAGTTATGGAGTAAATGTTGAAAATTTAAGACAATAAAATATTAGTGTTCACTAAGCAAAGTTAGTTCCATGAAACTCTCCCAATTTTTATGAATTTATTACAATAACTTTTATTGTTTTTCCTCTTTGCCTTCTAATTAGTATTTTTAGCAGGGGGATAGCGCTGGAGTCCAAAGGTGGATATATGCCTCAAGTGGCAGTTTGTGTTGTTGTTGCTGTTTTTAACTCCCATTTTGCATTTTTGTTATTTTTAGAACTATTGCTCATCAAATTCATGAACACGCCCAACTCTTGCTATGTTTTTTATTCATTTCCAGGAAAATTCAACCACAGCATAAAGAGAAAGGATATACACATATTGCATTCTGTGATCCAACATTTATTCTTGCTCTGCCACTGATTTTTAGAACCTGTGAATTATTTCAATAGCGCCGGTATCTTTTTTAATGCTTAAGCTAGTAATTCTACATCATGAATTTTTTGTGTGTGTGGCTGTCCTAAGAGACAATTAATTCTTCACATTTTGTGAACATTCTAGGCATCTAACATCTGGAAAATGTATCCACTATCTTCATCAAGCCTTAAAATTTTATGAAATACTTGAAAAAAATCTGCAGAAGATACCTCAAAAAATACTCTCTTATCAGAAAGAAAGGGGCAAAATAATGGATTAGTTCAGCTGTTGTACCTTAAACTGGAATCATTTCAGAAAATATAATTATTCCATTCAAAACTGATTCCCTTTCATATTGGTGATTGGAGATTTACTTATAATAAAAGACAGAAATTATGTGAGTCTAGGATGGTGCCAGGATTGCACATGGAGGCAGTTTTTTCAATTGGATGTGGATATTGGGATAAGACTATTTATGATCTTGTTTGTTTATTCATTAGGTAAGGATATAACTATTTGGTGTTTTCACTTTTCTGTTAATTTTTAATCTTTTATTTCAGAACAATTAACTTTTTATTCTTTATTAATTTTACTCATTTGTCACTCAGATTCCACTTGGGTTTAAACAGAGGACTTAATCCCAGCATGAGCAGAAAAAAGCTCAGCATCCATCTAAGTGACTCAGATAGCACCACCATCCTTACTCTGCATTGCAAGTACCAAATTTCATTACAAATTCAAGAGAAATAAAAACTTCAGATCCAAATAGACATAAATCACTTGTAATATCTTAAAGTCAAGAAGTAAAGTCTTATCCTCTAGCCTTTTCACTATTCATGTACTAAAATTCCCAGAAGTTGAGAAAAAGCTATTTTCTTCAAATGCTAATTTGTGATTTATCAGAATATTTTGCCATCAGAAGTATAAACATAGGCAAACAGGGAACTTAACTGTGTGTCAAAAAAGATAACAATACAAGATAAAAACTCTTTTCTACTTGAAAATGTCATTACAGTTCAGAAACATTTTCAGAAAACAAAACTCATAGCAACGATTTTTTAAATTTTCACACATACACACTCTAGTTTTCTTAATCATTAATCAAAAGCCCTGAAAGATATGTGATGCATTGAAAATCATTCAAGCTAGGACAAGCCTACTGTGGCATTTCTTTTACTTACAAAAATCAAACTAATTTTCCATAAAATATAGTTAATTTAAATTCTACCAAATATGATTGCTAATTCCACAAAGTGTAACTTAAAACCTTCCAAAGTTACATAGGAGAGGACATTCAATTAATTTTTCTATTCCAGAGACTCAATGTAGACTTGCCTCTATGGGTTTGTAACCTGAATACAAACTGTCAGCTGGAGAAATGGGCCAACAGTGTTACTTGCTTGGTTTTCAGTCATCCATGTGACACTCAGAAGCATTTTCTTTAATCTTGGTAAAGTTCCATCATATATGATTTCTGCATTCAGAAACTGATATGTCAACTCTTCATTTATCTTTAAAGTTATCTTTTTAAAGACCTTATTGAAAACATGTCCACATTAGCAAAGTCTTTTTAAAAACCTGTGTTATTAGGGTTTCAAGTAGACTTTAGATGCACATTTTCATATAAACCTAAATTCAACAGCAGCTCTGATGCTGAGAGTTGAGTATTGCATGTTGTGCTTTTATCTTTAAAGAATATATTCTGCAACCTACACGCTGTTATGAAAATCTATCCAAATCCTGTCTATTAAGAAAAAAAATGTTATCTATCATGGGATTTCTCTTACCATTTTTTTTTTGAAAGATGCAGATATTACCTAGGTCAGTTTTTTATTTTTTGGGCTTTCATTTGGGCAGATTGTGAGAAATATCTTGATACACAGTCCTTATTATAAGTCTTGTACATATAAGCAAACAATGCACACAGAAATATAATTGAACTCTCAGTCGAAGCTATTCCCATAACCCTTACTGGTTAAACTTACATATCTCCTTTTATTAATTTGTTCCATATGAAATTCAATTTATCCAGGGGTTTTGGCACAGAACACTAGATAGGGCAACTTTAAAAACTGGCTTTACGTATTTAAAATTAAACTCTTACATCAACATTATTTATTACTGTTGAACCATGATCAGAATCACAGCATTGTACAAACAATAATAAAACCTCTTCTAGAATCTCCTGCTTCTGTTTTATCTCCTGAATTTACCCCAGGAAATATGCAGAGTGTTGTAGTTTCTTTTCCCTCAGAAATAAAAAAGTGATGAAGGAAAATAATGATAGGTTCCCGTTTTGAATGCACCAGTACCAATACTTTGAAGAACTGACAGTGTACTCTATAGATATATGTGCCATAGACTATGAAAAAGGAAACACTTTAGGAAAAAAATCACATTATAAAGTGTATTATAAAAATAAATTACATAGCATGTGCCCATGGACCTAAAAGCTTTGTAAAAGGAAGAGAAATTTATTTTGACACAAAGATTGAATTGCTCTTGCTACCTATTTTCATATTATCAGCAATGCCATTTTCAGTTTTTACATTATTATATCCTCAAAAAAAAAAAAAAAATCACTGGAAGTAGAAAATTATTTCCAGTAGTGATCAGTAGCATGGAGGACCTTAGTGATGATGGAGGGCTGTAGAAATACTACTCATTCAACAGGGATTCAGAGGAAGTACACACACCCAGTATGTGCTTGGTTTACCATTTCATCTGGAGTTCATACGTAACTGGTGAATGACGATGCTTTCTATAAAGAAAAGAAAGATACAGCATTTTCAATTAAACTGAAAAATCAGTAGTTTCTGTGAAGATCAATACCACATCATTTCACTAAAAGACTGTAGATGTTAAACAGCAAAACAAACAGAAACAGGTACATGAGCCCAATAGCTTTCCCTGCAGTTCCTCAGTATTCTTGGGTAATTTCTTTATATTGACATATGTGCTTTATTTCCAAGATTCTTAAAGTCTTTTAGATACAATGTTTAATATTCTAATAATTTTAGGTGGATTTTACCCAAGGAAAGAACTGAACACAAGGATATTAATTACTACATAATAAACCCCATACTGGGAAACCAGACTATTTTCTAGAAGTAACTCTATTACTCCAGTCATACGCTTTCTAATCTGAGCAATATTCGCATATTTTTAATTTCTTTTTTTATGTGTGTGGATTTGAGTTTTAATAAGGAAATATTCATTGTTCTTAAGTCACTAAACACAGATGATTCACATTTATCTTGGTCTGCTGCTTTTTGCAAAATTATGTGAGTGCCCTTTTTTTTAAGATTTTATTTATTTGAGATAGAACAAGAGAGAGAGAACACAAGCAGGATGGAGGGGCAGAGGGATAGGGAGATGCAGGTTCCCTGCTGAGCAGGGAGCCCGATGCGGGACTCGATCCCAGGACCCTGGGATCATGACCTGAGCCCAAGGCAGATGCTTAACCAGCTGAGCCACCCAGGCGCCCCTTATGTATATGCTTTTAAATCTAAATTCATTCTTATAAAAGTAAAAAAAATATATACTGAGATAGTACCAGCCATGTTATGGGTGTATGATATTTGTATGTATTTGATTGATTTCATTTTTACCTTAACCTTTATGCCTTCATGAAAATGTATCATTTTTTTTTTCATTCTCTCAGTCAAGGACTACTTATTGAGGCTCTCCTACAGCCCATCACTGTGCTAGGCATGGAACTACATAAGTGATCAAAACGAGAAAGAGTCCTGTCATTGTTGAGATTATAAAGAACAAAGCAAAGAAATAACTAAGCTTCAGATGGTTTCTTCACCTGAAAAATGTATTACCTCCCTGACAATATATGGCAGTGTTGTAAGTATAGAAACTAATGTCAGGGTTTATCAATAACATGAGGAAATTTCCACCTATTATTTTCATTTTAATTTCAAATAATTAATATTTACATTTTATTTTTACTTAAGTAGTTAACATCTAAATAAACATTAATTAAAGCATATTACATCATAGACCTATAGATTTGTGCTAATTATGTACTGTGGATGGTCCTTTCTCAAAGTTTTCTTAATTTGGGTTTATTAACTTTACTTCACTTCATGCTGACCACTAGGTGGCGATATTTCCATTCCTTCCCTCGACCTTTTGATTTGAATTTGGGATAAAACAGCAAAGCAAAGTAAAATGAAATACATAAAGGTTTTATATACTTAATATGAAGGTTTTGTAATGCTTCTAAGACATACATATGATTTTTGGCAATACTACAAACCCTTAAAAATCAACTCATTTTTCTCAATGAAAAATTGTTATAGCTCTAAATTTTTTCAACACCTAAAAATATATCAAAATATTCAGGCAAAAACTAAAAACACTAATTAAAATATTATGTATTTAAAGATCAGGATCTAAGATTCAAATGCCACTTCCCACTCAACACTTTCTTTTTTAAAATTTCAGTAATAGTTTTCGAAGAGTCAAAAGGCATAGATCTCAAGTCTCCCTAATAGAATTAAAGTATCTTCCCCATTTTCCTCCCTTAAGAAAGCATAGAGAACTTAAATTTAAAAGAGTGAATTCCTGGGGTACCTGGGTGGCTCAGTTAGTTAAGTGTCTGACTCTTGATCTCTCAGTTGTGAGTTCAAGCCCTGTGTTAGCTACTCAAAAAAGAAAAAAAAAGGAAAGAAAAAAAAGAGTGAAATCCAGAATTGTTCTTATTCTAGATGTAATTCAGAATGGGCAAGCATTTGTTTCCTTACCACAAAATGAGGGTATTAGAGATCATCTCTAAAGTGCCTTGCAATGCTAACATTTTGTGTTACTACTCTCACTTTGAGTATGCAAACCTCTAAATTCCTAGAGTTGCCTTAATCTTAACATGTTGCAATCTTCATAATCATAATAGCTTTTCAGAATTAGAATTTTCAGAATTCAGAATTTTCAGTAATTGGGTCCATACATAGAAGAAACAATATCTTCATTGAACCGTTCATTTTATTATTATTATTATTATTATTATTATTATTATTATATTTAAATTAGCAAGCTTGTAATATTACATGATACATATATACATATATGTATCTATATTAATGCTATTAATCAGATTACATTATTTCCTAAAATGTTTTTAAAGATTTTATTATTTGAGAGACAGAGCACGAGCTGGGGGAGGGGCAGGAGGGAGGGAGAGGGACAAGCAGACTCCCCGCTAAGCATGGAACCCAACTGCGGGCTGGATTCCAGGACCCTGAGATCATGACCTGAGCTGGTCAGATGCTTAACTGACTGAGCCACCCAGGTGCCTCTAATCAGATTGCATTATTAAAAAGATTGTCTCAAAAATACTTGACAATGTTAACAGTTTATTTTATTCTACTTTAATAATAAAAGGGGGTATTTCAGGGGCACCTGGGTGGCTGAGTCAGTTAAGCATCTGCCCTCAGCTCGGGTCATGATCCCAGGGTCCTGGGATAGAGCCCTGCATCAGGCTCCCTTCTCAGCGGGGAGTCTGCTTCTCTCTCTCTCCCTCTGTGTGCTCTCTCACTCTCTCAAATAAATAAATAAATCCTTTTAAAAAGAGGGTATTTCATATTTATACACATAAACTTTATTTAAAGGAATACAATTAAACCCAAATTATTTTGTTTTATACACATGGAGACATAGTTCACCTTGTTTCCAGAGATTGTGAGAAAAGATCTATATGATAGAAGATCTATTTTAATTGAAACTTATTAAACATATTTATTAAATCTATGCTTGCTTATTATCTATGTTTTCCCCAAATCTGTAAACTGACTCAGAAAAGAATCATCCTGCCAATATACAAAATTGTGAGAGAGAAAAAGTTTTGCTTTAAGCCATTAGATTTTGAGGTGACTCATTACACAGCAAAACTGTCTAATGCATACAGAGTCCTTGGTTGCTGGCAAAAAAAAAAAAAAATGCTTCAGGGATTATGCCATTAGTTAAGGTTTTTTTTTAAGGGCAGAGTTAGACAAACCATAAGAGACTCTTTTTTTTTCTCTCTCTCTCTCTCTTTTTTTTTTTATTCTTATGTTAATCCCCATACATTATATCATTAGTTTTAGATGTAGCGTTCCATGATTCATTGTTTGTGCATAACACTCAGTGCTCCATGCAGAACATGCCCTCCTCAATACCCACCACCAGGCTAACCCATCCTCCCACCATAAGAGACTCTTAATTGCAGGGAGGGATGGGGTGGCTGGGTGATGGACATTGGGGAGGGTATGTGCTATGGTGAGCGCTGTGAATTGTATAAGACTGATGAATCACAGACCTGTACCCCTGAAACAAATAATACATTATATGTTAATAAAAAAAAGGGGGGCAGAGTTTCCAAGTTTCTCCCTGGCTTTTTTTTTTATGGTTTAATACAATAAAATAATTTATAAATTTTACTGAAGTTACAAAGTCAGTGAGCAAATCTTATTCCGTTTCTTACTCTGTCTTCATTTCATCTCAGAATTAAGACCCAAATATAGGTTATTTGGGGCCTCTAAAGTAACCTGAGTAAAATCAGGTATAATTTTCTATTAATTTTTCTCTTTTTACAGTTACCATTTTTCTGATATTAGTAATTTGTAGAGTATGTAACAGGCAGGTTGAGACCAAAGGCCATAGTTAATTTCCACCTCTATAAGCAAACTCAAAATAGCAAAGCACTTAAATTTAGGGCTCTCTGATGTGCAAACATTTAAGAACATCATTTCTTTTTTCCTAATTGGAAGAAGGAAAAACCTCTAAATCTTAATCAGCATACACATATGGGGACATTGGGTTTTTATGTATTTCTGACATTAACAGTTTACCGAAAGTACTTACACTTTCCTCTGTATGTTCCTCTCAAGTGTTATCTTGATATTTTCTCCTTAAGAAACTTTGGGTAACACATTAATACATTATTTGTGATTATGATATTATTGTGAAATGATGCTTCACAATAATATGAATTCATTCTTTTAGTACACTAGCTCTTAGCAAATGGTCCACAGAAAGGAAATTTAACATATTATCAATTCCTAATTATACTTGACTTCTGACCTTACTATTCATCCTCCTTTGGTGGTAACCCAAAACTACTGGCCAGCCAGATGACTTGAGATCCAAAGTTGTATATGCAAGCTGGGATTTGGGGAGAAATTTGGGGGAGACTCTCAAGTGCTAGAATGGGGCAACATGGCAACAAATTGTGAGTCTGGTTCCTCCCAGGAGAGCTCCTTGGCTGTGGAGTCGTAAAGATGTGCTCCCTGGAAAGTCAATGCCTTCCTCCCAAGCAATACATATGCTTATACTCTGCCAAACTCTCTGCAAGGGGACACTTGAGCTCTGAATTTTAAAAATCTATTCTAGTAAATGAGACAAGATCACTTTAATAGATAGCCTTTAAGCTCACACCCTGAAGACTAAGAGAGTAGTAGTTCAACTTATAGTAGGACTTTGCGTCCACAAAGGAAGGCTATTTCATACACAGGAAACTGCATACCAAATTATACAGAAAACATTTCCTCTTGGATTTTGCATCAGTTTGGCTGGCTTATGACCTGCTTTCCGGGTTCCATGCCTCCCTACTCCCCATGGGCTCTGCCTGAAAGGCAGTGCCCAGGCTTAGAGCTGTGTTGTTCTTCCTCTCCACTAGCTACTAAACCCCAGCTTTAATATGTTGTCCACAGAGTCATTTATTCACCTGCAAAAATGTCCTAGACCTTTTAGAAAGAAGTAGGAATGCCTAGATACTGTTTACTTTTAAGGTTCTCATTTTAATAAACTGCTTCGGTATTCAGTCCCGTTATTATCACATTCAGAAATTAATCAGAGTCCTGATAAAACATCTGTTTTAAATAGGAAGTCCAACAAACTTCCTCTGTTGACTTGGACTTGTATTCCCTCTTTTGGATTCAGCTCAGCTAATTAAAAATACTTCCGCTAATCAGTTCTGTCATTTGCTTCAGGAAACTTTTGACCCAGATGATATACACTCTCTTGGGGTTTCTCAACCTTCTAATAGTTTATTTGCTTCCTTCCAAAACATTTCCCACTCCATCATCAGCCCAAATCATCCCCTTACCCCTACAGGTTGCAGGAATTACCAATAATCAGTTATGACTGGTAACTTCTTTTTTAGGCAAGCTAATCCTTATCTCTCAAATAGTTCACTGTTTCCAGATACAAGCAAATTGGAACTAATTATCATCCCACATATAACATTAACTATAAATAGGAACTCAACAGTGGAAAAATAGTTAACTATTTGAGCCAAGAATGCTTAGGTTCTACCCTTTTGGACACAGATGCTAAATGCCTAGCGTTGATCTCAGTCTATGGCTGGCCACAAAATCACGTGGAAAATAACACTGTATGTGAAAGTTGGGAAGGGCCTTGTGCTTTTTAGATAAGGACAACAATATTCATCAAAGTACTGTTATGATAACTTTGACACATATAGTTTCTATGTAGATATCTTAATATCTCAAAATCCTTTGGCAGTATTATTTTGGCCCAGTGAGTGTGGGTATTTTAGTCTATATATAAATATATACTTTGCTTACCTGAAGTTGTTTCATCATATGAAATAATGAGTAATGTACAGAAAATCTGGCATAATCATTAGTAAGATGGTTAGACATCTCTAAGCCTTGGGGCTTTCTTGTTTTGTTCTTGGTCTTGGTTTTGTTTTCATCTTTAATAAGAGAGATAATTATCTTCTTGACCTCTAAAGTCTGGTTCAGCTGTTACCAGCCCTTGATTTTGCAATTCTGACCATCATACATACATAACATTAGCACACGTAGAGAGGCCAAAACTATATTTGCCAGATAAGCAATTATTTACTAGTTCTTAGGAAAAGTGTTATGGTAGAATGTTTTAAGTTGCATACTAAATAGTGAAACCTATCATATTATGACTATAAGGAGGAATGCCAGAATCATAAAAGGTTATAGCTAAATGCTAAACCATAAGTCAAAGTAAGGCGATTTGCCAAAGGTCACACAACCTTACTCTGGTCCCCTGGTTTTCAATTCTAGCTCAGGTATCTAGGCATTGTTCAGCAATCCACTTTCTCTGGATGTTCACCTTAATATCTATCCTAAATCTGAAGTCTGCTTATTGGTGGTGGTGTTTGGTTTTTTAAAACAAGAGCCTCTCCTGACCCATTTTTTTAAAAGATTTTATTTATTTGAGAGAGAGAGAGAGAGAGCGTGTGAGCAGGGTGGGGGGAAGGTGCAGAGACAGAGAATCTCAAGCAGACTCCTCACTGAGCATGGAGCCTGATGCAGGGCTCGATCCCACGACCCTGAGATCATGACTTGAGCCAAAACCAGGAGTCAGACGTTTAACCGACTGAGCCACCCAGGTGCCCCCTGACCTATTGTAGAAGGTCCTTCATGAACCTGAAGAGCATGATAAATCACTTGAAATTTTCTCTTTCCAGAAGTGTCTTTCATGTCCCTCCAGGGGAGTTAAAGAGGGTGAGGAAAGAGCAATTCATAATTCATTCAAGTATGTTTGTATGTCACAGAAAGCTCTCAGTCCCCCTTAGTTCTCCACATATGTGATGGCTTCAGAGATGACAACTCCTCAGTCCAGGATCCCTGGCTGTTCTGCACCCATTATGGGCCTATAGTGCCTTGGAAGGGAAAGATGTAACTTACACTATCCAGAATGGTGATACGTGAATTTCCTCTAATTTTATCATCTCTTTATTTCCATGTTCCCACGCATGATTTGTCAGGACCCTCCACATCATTCTCACAGGTTTGCATTGCAGACAAAGGGAGGAAGCGAGAAGTGAGAATAACTCTTTCTTCTCTAGCCTCCAGCCATCCTTCAAGTTCTGGTTTTCTTTCTCTACAGTAAGTGCCAAGTTTTTTACAGAAACAGACAGGCTTTAAACCCCAGGTTAGATTCTGAAATAATGGCTTGTCTCTCTGGTAGAGACAAGGTTTTTGAAAGAAATTTTGAACAGAGATGGACACAACCACCAGAAGGAAAAGTAGGGAGAAGGGACAAAGTGAACAAGTCAAGGAAAGGTGACCTGGCCTGGTATGCAAGCCATTCGGTCTGCCTGGGGGGCAGGAGTCCAGGCACGGAAAAGGAAAGGGGAGGGATGCTCATAGAGCAGGGAGAGAGAGAGAGCCCAGTCACAGAGAGCCTCAAGGGCCATATGGAGGAGTTGGTGCTGTGTTCTATAGGTAATGAGGAACCTTTGGAGGGTTTTCAAATAGGGGAGTGATACGATCAATTTGAACTTTGGAAAACAAAATGAAGAATGAATCTGAGAGTTTTGAGGCTAGAGATTTTGAGACCAATTAGGGGGCATATTGGAGTAATCCAGATGAGAAGTAATTAAAACCTCAACTCAGGCAGTAGCAAGGAAAATGGAGATGTGGGTTCAGCTGATAGAGGCATTAGGGGGTTAGACTATGAGACTTGCTTGATGAGTGGATTTGACAGGTGAAGGAGGAGGAGAGGCCTAAAATGGCTACCAGGCTTCTTGCTTGGGTGATTGGGTAGATCAGAATACCCTTGCTGAGATGCAGAATAGTAAGAGGAGGAGAAGACTTGACGAGGGTTGGAGGAGGTGTTGAGAACTGCTTTTAGACAAGTTAAGTTGGAGATATACAGTACAAAGTTGGGTATGCATTTGGAGATAGAGGATTGGTAGCCATCAACATATGGGTGATAATTGAAGCTATGGGAGTGCATAAAATGAGCGTGTAGTGTAGGTAACTGGCAGAGATGAGGGGAACAGTGACCCTTAGATTGTATGCATAAAATAAGGTGTCAGCAAGGGAGACCGAGGTGGAGCGGTCAGAGAGGTCAAAGGAAAACCAAAAGAGATTAGATGTCTTAGTCACCCTTACCAGAGACCCAGGGTTTATTTTTCCAGGAAAAACAAAAACAACAAAAAAACTGACCTAAGCAGTTCTACTAGACCCAAGTATATGAATGGTCAGCATAGACTGAGTGCAGGGGAATAAAAATGTTTGCACACTTTACTGTAAGATTCCCCATCTCACTTCCCTTGATCTATCCCCAGAATACAGGTAGCCCACCCCAAGGAAGTTACTGAAGGATTTTTTTCTTTAGAAACTCCTAAAAGATATATAGTTGACCCTTGATCAACATAAATTTGAACTGTGCAGGTCCACTTATATGTGGATTGTTTACAATAAATACAGTAATTCAATAAATACAGTATTGTTTTCAATAAATACAGTATACGAATATACTATAAATGTGCTTTATCTTCCTTGTGATTTTCTTAATATTTTATTGTCTCTACTTTACTGTAAGAATACAATATATAATACATGTAACATATGATGTATGTGTTAATTGACTGTGTATGCAATTGGTAAGCCTTCCAGTCAACTGTAGGCTCTTGGTAGTTAAGTTTTGGGGGAGTCAAAATTTACACTGTGCTGGGGGTTAGCACCAACAACTCCCATGTTATTCAGGGGTCAAATGTACTTCAAGAGAGATAGATATACAGACAGGTGTGTAAGCAAAAGAAGCAGAAGAAGAAATCCAGGAAACAGAGGATTCAACTTAGGCAAAAGAACAATAGGACAAGAGCCTTACCTGGCCTAGAGCATGACCAGTCCAGACTAAGTAGGGAAGCAGAAGGCTAACGTAGGAAACTAAGGAGCTGAACTAGGAAAGCCTCCAGGTAAAAATAAGAAACTGACGTATTTAAGTGTTTGGAAAAATTACTGATAGGTGTTTGGCAGATCTATTGGAGCATTTGGAAAAAATAAAGATAGATACATAGAAAAGCAAGCAGATGAAAAATTAAAATACTTATTCCTTTGAACGGTGAAAGGAGTAAGAGGAAGGGAACACAAACATGGTATACTATTTGGCTCAGCAGGAACAATATTTTTTTTATTTTTTTTAAGATTTTATTTTTAAGTAATCTCTACCCACAACGTGATCTTGAACCCACAACCCCAAGATCAAGAGTCGTGAGCTCCACCAACTGAGCCAGCCAGGCACCCCAACAGGGAACAACATTTAAATTTACACTGTAAACTTATAAATATATAAATGCTGACTGATGATTTATCAAAAAATTTGTGTCGTAATCATACTGGGAGGATGGGGAAAAGGGAAAAAGGAAAAATGAAAAAGTGCTACAAAAAAAAAAAAAAAAAAAAAAAAAAACATAAAGGAGAGGGGTACCTCGGTGTTAAGCGTCTGCCTTCTGCTCAGGTCATGATCTCAGGGTCCTGGGATTGAGCCCCACAGATGGAGCCCTGGGTCAGGCTCCCTGCTCAGCAGGGAGTCTGCTTCTCCCTCTCCCTCCTCCCCTCCCCCCACTTCGTGCTCTCTCTTTCTCTCTCTCTCTCTCAGATAAACAAATAAAATCTTTTTTGAAAAAAATAATGATTGATAAATAAAGAGTACAAGTATATTATTTAGAAATATGTAGACAAATATCAGAAGAAACAGTTAAGGGTTAGGAATGATTTTCTCCTGGGAGTCGGACTGAGGGAAAAGAGGGGTGAGATCAGGAACAGCTGTTTTCATTTTCTTTTAGTGCTGGCTGATAGTTTAACTCCGTATTTAATAAAAATTTAAAGAGCAAGTTGAAGAATAAATGGAAATGTAGAAGTGGAGGCAGAAAAGGTCAAGTGTCCTGTCCGTGGCTTAACCGGCAGCCCCTAGAGAGGACTGCGCAGCTGAGGGAGGAATTGTGCTCAAATGGAAGAGTCCGGAGCACATTTATATCATGTGTGCAACTAGCAGATAAAAAGGAGAAACTGAGGGCGCCTGGGTGGCTCAGATGGTCAAGCGACTGCCTTCGGCTCAGGTCATGATCCTGGAGTCCCGGGATCGAGTCCCACGTCGGGCTCCCTGCTCGGCGGGGAGTCTGCTTCTCCCTCTGACCCTCCTCCGTCTCATGCTCTCTGTCTCTCGTTCTCTCTCTCTCAAATAAATAAATAAAACCTTAAAAAAAAAAAAAGGAGAAACTGAAATAGCCGAGGATGAGAACATAACCAATCATGAGACCCTGGAGGATGGAGGAGGAGGTAGGAGGGCAACACTGAACTTCATCCAGGTTGGGGAAATTTTGGAATTGTATGTTCCTGTTTACTGGGAAGCCCGTCTGTGCCCATCTTGTTACCTCTTCCTTTCTCTCTGCCCTCCAGCCTCCCACCTAAGTGCCTTCTTCTTATCTAATGTCCCTGGGGCTTTTCTGATCAGGAAAGTCTCATGCTTTCCTCAGTGTTCCAAATCTCTGAGGGAATGAGAAATTCAAATCTTGGTACATCCTATATTCTTGGACATGTTTTCATTTCCCTGAAGCTACACTCTTTCCACACTACACATCAAAGGCATCCCTTCCCTTCTTTCTTGAAGACGTTCAAGTAAGACATCTAGTAAGACCTACCCTTAATGAATACACGAACATCTCTAGAGTCTAGTTGCCACCCATTCGCTTGCCCTCATTGAAAACATAATAAAAATGCCAGTAGAAACCGAAGGACTCTGTTTAAGCAAGTGACCTAGACAGGAAGGTTATTTTCAAGAAAGGATAAACACCCTTAGGGTCATGTCCCATACAGGAACACTTCTCGTACCACACATGCTAAATGGCCACCACCATACTGTGCTGAAATAGTCAACCCATGAAAATTACTCTCTGGAGGGGAAGCCCAGGGCTTCTATAGCCATACAGATTATGCCCTGCACACCCCCAGGGGGAGCCATCCCATTGAAATCTATGGAAATGGCCCTCCCTCCCCTGCCTTGGGTGGGACCTGAGCAACAGCTGTACACAGCAGCCTTGGTGAGCCCTTTTACTGCACGATGCTATGTTCCAGGACAGGGAAAAGACTCTAACTTTTAATCCCATTCACTCTTATAAAAGCACATTAAGCTGCATCACGAAAACATTATCCTCACAAATAGAAGCTGGAATTGGAGTGCATTTAATCCTCCACTTCCTATCCCCAGTGGATTTCATTTCTAATATGTGGTTTAAACCAAAGCTATCCAATAAATGTAGAGTTGGTTCTAAAATTACAAAGAAAAACTGCCATGGCTGCTCTTTACCGTTTCTGAAAAGTGAATATGTGTTGTTCTGCCAAGTTTTCTTAGCAGTTGTACTTTGTAGGTGGCTCTCTTCCAGCATCCAGATGTATAAACATCCTGTACACGCACTGTTCAGCCCCTCGGAGCACTCTCCCTGCAGATGATATGGACTTCCCGGCAGAAACGACATAAGCATGTTGTGAGCGGGGAACAGCAAAAGACAGCAGTGGTGACAATAGATTATGATAAAAGTCACTGGAGAATGACAGGTAGAGTCAGAAGGAGCACAGTGTCTCGTTCTTTTGACACTGTTCACATACAGTATGTTACACCACAGTAGCACTAAATACTCTCAATGCCAAGGAGGCATTTGAAAAACAGAGAATGTCTTTGTTTTTCCAAGGGATGGATGTATACTTTACAAAAGGGGAAAATTTCCTCTTAAAAATAGGCAAGTCAGTATTGGAAATGGAAAGATCTCTTGTTTACACTTGTTCAAAATCACATTTTATAAAATCTTTTTTCTCAGTCTCTCTCCTTCTACCTTGAAATCCCACTATTATAGCATGTCTCCTACGGTTATTCAACATCTCTTAATACATATGCTGAGAACTGATGAGCTGTAGGCAATAGAGACCTGATTAAAAAGAATATGAATTCTGCGAGGCATCCACCACCATCATATACGATTGAAGTCCAAGTTCTTCTACAAGAGCTAGGAAATCGGTGTGGAAAGAACTCAGAGAAGAGCCTCTTTATCACAAAGCTTGATGATTTGATGATAAAAGCTAAATCATATTTTTTTTTAAAAAAAACAACTATCTTTTTTTTTTTTTTTTAAAAGAACAACTATCTTTCCCCAAATATCAGAGGCAGGGACTATCCAAATAATCTTGGAATTCTCACAATTCAGAAGTGGAAAAATAACAACCTGTAACTTTGTAGTTATTGTATTTTTATAAAGTTCACTCAATTGGCTTAAGAATTTTGACAAAGGTGCTGCCTACACGAGATCTCAGATGCTAAGCTGCGGATTATTAGCCTTGAGCTCATTTGTGGTTATTTGACAGGAAGCACAATGTCCACTTTAATAACATGGTTAATCTCACAAAGACACCTGGCATTTTGCATTCACAGTTTCATGCTTATTAAAACATGCTTGAAATGAATGAAAATGATACAAAGATAAGTAAAACTGACAGGAATAATAATTCACCACACCACACCACACCACACACCACACACACCACACACACACACACACACACACACACACACACACACTCATGAACTAGTTCTATATTTCCAAGTAAAGTCCACACTCAACTGAGGAAAATATTTGAATTCAATTAAGCTATGCATGATGTCATTTTTTTTCTTGGCATTAATGTATCACAATTACTTTCTTCTATTTTCTATCCATTACAACCTTGGTTGAGGTTGTAATGGGTAGAAGGGCCATTTGGCAGCTCTATTCAAACGGCTCCATAATTTAAATCAATTGCACACTTGAATAGAGCATGAGTTTGACATTAATGGTTCAAAAATTATTGTCCATAAAATTCTGGGAATGTTTTGGAGATGGCCAAAACCCCTATAATACACACAGACACACACAAATAAGTAAAACTCTGTTTTTAGGAATCCATATTTCATTTCCATTTTATTTCACATTCAAATTATTTCCTGAAATCATCCCAGAGGCTTTTGTTTTTGCAAAACTTTAAGGGTCCAGGCCCTGTGATAGCTAGGAGATGTTTTTTTCCAGCACATGAAGCAAATTCGGGATTTAATAGAGGCAAATGACAACTGTTAAGCTATTTCCTATTTCATAATAAAATTTCTGAAAAATCAATTCTTGTGGAACAAGGCCTATTAAATTTGATTTACAATTAGGAAATATGGGATCTGGCTCTGGAGAGGATGAGACCCAGCCCCCATATCTTACTGACATCAAGAGACCGAGGCTCAGGCGGGCCACCCTACGGGCCCACTTTCTAGAAGCAATCATGGGACTAGAAGTCAGCCCTGCCTCAGGCCCGGCATCCTCAACAGAGCAGCCAGCAAGCAGCAGTTCTGCTAGTTCGTTCTTCTCTCTGGCATCGAAACACATTTACAAAATAGGAAAGACACATGGCTATTAGTGGATTACTTTATAAACAAGATATTTAAAACAGAAGTTAGTGCACGTAAGGAGTTGGCACAAACAGACGAAGGTCGGTGTTCATGGCAGCAGGAGCATCGGCACGACATACCCCCTCAGCCACTGCCCTCAGCCCTTCCCCCCTCCGAGAGAGGTAGCGCTGCCGGCTGCAGATTTCTTCAGCTCTATTTTCATAGACTGAGTCTCAGCTCGAGGCTCGAATTTGGTCAGATTTCCTGCTCCTGGGGCTGCCACTACTGGCTTTCCTGCTTTCATACCTTTTGACATAGGAATGCGGGTGGGGGTAGGTCGCTGGGATGACCCATCTTGTCCTGACTGTAAGAGAGGAGAGACAGACACAAGGGAGATGTCGGTGAGTTTCCGCCGTGATTTGCCATCAACCTGAACATCGGCAGGACAGGAATGCCCACGGATGACCGTTCCCCAGGTAACACTGTTAGGAAGTTGGAGTTGGGATCTCATCCACGCTGACTGCCTCCTCTTCCCTGTCCTGAAACATCTACGCCAGACCTCCTTCTTTTCTCAAGCCCCTGACCTGCTTCCTCTACCCTTCCTGAAGTGACCTTAACTCCTATTTCACAGAGAAAATACAGCCACCTGGCATCAACTCAGGCAACTTTACTCCCACTGTCCCCCAAATTATCTCTACTTTCTTTAGATGAAGCAGCTCTCCCCTCGCCTCTTAATGATGCCAGACTCTTGTCATTTTTCCCGTCACTGCTGGCCATACCCTTCTTCTTGAAGTTCTCCTAAAACTCTCTCGCTGTGATATGTTCTTACTGGAGTCTCACCCATTTGCCTCCTGTCTCTGATGACTCCTATCCAATGTCTTGTTGGCTCCTTGGCCTAGCTTGCCTTTCTTCTAAATGTGGGTGTCACCACGCTCCATCCTCAGCTCTCTTTTCATTTTCCACATTCACCTTGATGATCACCTCAGTTGTCACCCCATGTGTTGATGAGTCCCAGGACCTCGAGCCTCCAGTGATCTTCTGGAATACACATGTACATTTCCAACTATTTGCCAGACATCTCCACAGTCTCTCAGGCATCTCAAATATAAATGCCCCCAACATGACTTATCTTCTCCCCAAACAGTAGTCCCCCTATGTTTCTCATCCTATCTACCCATACAGCCACACCAGAAACCCCAGAGCCACTCTCTATACGCCGATTGTCATGAAATCTTTGATCCTATCTTCAATACAACTCTGTCCTCATTTTCACAACCACAGTTCCAGCCTACCCCATCTCTAGCCTAGAGAATTGCAACAGTGTCCCTGCCCTCCGTCTTTGTGCCCTCCAATTTATGCTTTAAACTATTTTATAGACATATGTTTCTAACACATAAATCATGTCGTTCTTCTATCATCAATGCCCTTTCAATGGCTCCCTCTGTCTATCCCATGAGATTAAAGGTCAATTTCGTAATAAGCCATGCACCTCTCTTCAATATCTGACCCCAGTTTGCCTCTCTATTTTCTGCTCTCGCATTTTGTCTCTGCACCCAACGGCTGCAGCACAGTGGGAATGCTCACCGTTCCCCAAATATGGCAGGCTCCTTCACATTGCCATACCTTTGCACAGATTGTTCTCTCTACATACGCCTTCCCTTTTCCTTCTTAAAAAAAATCTCTCCTTATCTGTGAAAACTTGCTCCTCTGGGAAGCCTTCTCTGGTGGGTTCCTTTGTACACACCTCTATCATAGAACTACTGGAGGGTAGGTCCCAATTGGGTAGGTTCCAATCCTGCCTCTCCTGCTAAGCTGGGTACTTCTGAAGGTCCTCTTTGCAGTCAGCACCAAACCCGGTGCCCAGAGTGTAGCTAAACACTTAATAAATGTTGGATGAATAAATGCACAAATGAACTAGCCTCGCTATTCAATTTCTAAGAGAGGTGTCCTAAACTTTTTGTCATCCTTGACTTTATGGAATCTGATATATCTGGAGTACGTGGGCCATCCTTTAGGCCTTGTAAATCTTATTTGAAGTCTTGTTTGTATATGGGGTTTAATCAGTAGTCAAAAATGTTACCAAAGAAAATAAAGCTATTTTGATCTGACCCTTAAAATGGGAAGAAGATGTTGCAGCAGAAAATCTGCTCTAAATTACAACAACTTCACCTCCACCATCTTTTTATAAAAATCATTAGAGAGAAGTAACCATGCACACCAAACTGTGCTCTGTGTTGCTTAAAAAGCAATATTATATTGAACCATTTGAAATGTGTGAACAATTCTGAATGCTATTCAGCTTCTTTGGGTCAATAATGAAAAGCTTTACTAGCAAAGCAATTAGTAATTCACACTTTGAAGTCTTTCTTGAGTCTATGCTGGTGCACAGAAAATTTAAGTAAATTATATTGAGGATGTGGGAGAATAAGCCACAGTCTCTATACTTAAAAATAAGCTTCCTGTCTTTAAGAATGTCTAATACAAGCTATAGAATTTGTTCAGAGTCTAAGAATCATAATTTCTATTCTGTTGGTTTAAATTAAAATCTAAATAGTACGCATTCTTTTATAATTTAATTTACCAGTTTGTCCCAGGTAAATGAAAACAATCACTGGAGGTATTTTTAAAAAATAGAATTTATTTTTAAGCTCTGGTTTTTATACTTCGGACACACTTTTTTGTAATCATTCATTTAGCCTTCTAGTTGGTTATTAAATAAATATTTATCCAGCACTTGCTCTCTGCAAGATATTATTAATAAAATGTAGTGTTTAGACATACAGACTCATTTGTTTTTTACTTTTAAAAATAGGTTTTAATATTTAAATCTTTTAATCTTATTTTTGGAATAAAATATTTTGGTAAAAATATGACTATGGCCATACACAACCACATATTGAATATTTTAGGGTATAGAAATGTAAGCCAGGAAGCAGTTTTCATTCTTCCTGCATATTGACCATTTCTCTCAGTCTTCATTTTTAAAAGTATTTTAAATATAAAAATTAAACTTTAAACCTGATTATTACCATATGGTGATATTATGAAGAGGCCATCATTGCCAGAATTTGGGGGGCCTTCATAATTTATATGAAAAAAAAGAAAATTTCCCCCCCAGTTAGTTCAATTTATTAAAATATTAGGCCGTTTTTATTTTCATTTCTTGGTGTAGCTTGTCCACTAGGAAACATCTGCTAGTGGACTCAGGTAGAGCAAGAGCCATGTGCTTTTCTTTCATTTTGGGCCCTGGGTGATTCTCATGACTCACTTCGCCCTCCCTAGGCCTACACTTGGGAGTGTCTTCTACTCACCACTGACTGGGTTCCTCGAGTAGATGAAGTTGTGACTGGCGTTATGGTGATAGTGCTCGTCACCTTGCTAGCGCCAGGTCTTGACGAGAGATGGTTCCTAGGAGAGCGAAGGACCGTACCAGTGGAAACTTCCTTTTCAGCTGTCACACTGACAGGTCGGACAGTAATAACTGGACTCGATCCTTCAGCTGAAGTCCCAGGGGATCGTTTAAACTGAGAACCTAAATGAATGTGAATTTTATTGTCTTCTGTGGTTATGATATTGGCATTGGAATTATATTTCCGTAGAGGAGTTGGAACAGTCTGTTTTTCTGGGGTGACTTTGAAGACAGTCCTTCCCATGGGCATTTCCTGGGATTCCGGAGAGACTCCCATCTCAGCTGGTGCTGCCGATGTAGACACTGTCATTATCTGAATGGGGGATGTGGGCCTGTCTGCAAACATACCTCTTCCACCTTCTGGGGTCTTCTCTCTAGAAAATGTAGTAATCGTGACTGGGGACATGGCTCGTTCTGTGCCAAGAGTAGCATCTCCGCTTTTTGGCTTTTGAGACATAACATTTGGTGATGGAATAATGGTTATCCTTGGTTTCTGATTCCCTAAGGTAGGAATGACGGTGGTACTAGAAAAAAATTCTTCAGACGTCGGGCTGGTTATTTCCAAAGTTGCAGTACTATTCTCATGGTCTGGGGTCACTCGAATATGCAGAGGCTGGCCTTGTTTTGGCGAAAGGACCAGTTCTCCTGGGTGCCCTGGACTGGCATCTGTTCGAGGCCCTTTCTCATGAGTGATTGGGGGCCCATTTTCCCTTTTTCTCATCCATGGAATCCAAGACTTTCTCATAGTGAGCTCGTTGGCTGCTGGAGGATACCTGTCTAGTACCGAGGATCGTTCCATAGGTTTCTTCAATCCCACCTGTCGAAGGTTACTCATGATATGATTTTCTTCTTGAAAGGATTTCCGTATAAATACTGCTGGTGTTTCTTCTTCTGCTGCCTCACTGCTGACAGCATCCGTCTGCACTCCAGTCGACGTCACCGGAATATCCACCATTCTTCTTCCATTCACACTGGGCCTAAGAGCTCGGCTATAGCGCTTAGAAAGCTCCAACTCTTTGGTCAGATTGAGGACCTCCTGCCCCATGTTTTTGTTCTTATTTTCTTCTTCCATAAACCTTTGTTGAAGGACAGAATAATCCACTTGGAGTTGAGAAAGCTGATCTTCTTTGTTCATTAATTCGTGGATCTTCTCTTTAAGAGCTTGGACTTCAGCTTTTAGGTCTCGACTTTTGGCCTCTTCTAACCGAAACCTGTGTCTCAGCTCTGCTTCCTGACTCACGGCCTCGCCTTTCTCAATTGCCTTATTCTTGGCAATTTGGTGCTTTATCTCCTCCAGTTGTTGAGAGAGGAAATTGGCCTTGTCCTGCTCAGTTCTAAATTTCTGCTCCAGCTGATCATACTCATCCTCTGTCTTCATCAAATCCCCCTCAACCACCTCCAGCTGTTGAAGGCGTTTCTTCAGTCTCTCAATTTCCAGTGTTAGTTCCTTAATCTTGTTATCTTCTGGGCAGGTGAGTTCAGAACCCTTCCGAGACCTTCCTCTTGTTATTTCTCTTTCCACTTCCTCTATCCCATCAAGTCTCTTCTTTAATAAGTCAACACTGCAGCTTAATTCAGAGGATTTTTCTTCTTCACTTTTCAGTTTACCTATTAACTCATCTCTTTCTTTTGTCAAATTATACACCTTTTCCTCCATTTCAGATTTCAGTTTTAAAAGCTTCTTGCTTTCTTCAATTAGTTTTTCAGTTACATCCATAACCTTTCCTTGTTCCACCTTAAAATTTTTATTGAGTCCATCCACTTTTCTCTCCTCTTGCTTTATTTTTTCCATCATATTTTTCCTTTCATCAACCAGCATCACAGTAAATGACTTCAACTTTGTAAGATCATCTTTTAGACTTAATTCAGCCTTTTCCAATCGACTTTCAGAACATTCCAGTTCTTTAACTCTACTCTTGACCACCTCCAGTTCATTCAACAGGTCTTTGGTTAAGTTCTTCTCTTTCTCCAGATTTAAATGGAGCTGGCCACACTCAGATTTACTCTTGCTAAATGCTTCTTCCAGTTTCTCCAGTTCAGACATTCTCTTCTGTAACTTCTCCACTTCAAGTTTGAGCTCGCGGCTGTGGTGTTCCTCCTCTTGCAGCTTCTTCCGCAATTCCCGGCACTGGGATTCAGTTTTAGTGATCTCCTCATCTTTACCCTCCATTTCAAGCACACGCTTACGGAGATTTTCCACTTCTGCCATCAGGCTGGAGTTGCCACATTCCCCTTTGGCAATTTTATCTCTTAATTCCTGAAGTTCTTCCTCTGCCTTTTGGAGGTTTTTGTTGGTCTCTTCCAGCTCCTCAATTCTCTGAGTTAAGCCAACCAGCTTGAGCCTAAGTTGCCTGTTGTGAGACTCTTGATTGGCCAACTTCGCGTTCATCTCTTCATGCTCTTGGGAAAACCTCGAAGCCTTGTGTTCAAAATCCACTTCTAACTTGAGCAGTTTCTGTCTGTCTTCTTTGGATTTGGAAGTGATGGCTTTGAGCTTTTCTTCTTCTTCCCTCAGTTTCTGAGTAAGATCCTGTACTTTCTGGCTCTGGAGGCCAAGTTGCTCAATATGCATTTGCCTTTCATCCACCAGCATGAGTGCAAAGGACTTCAGTTTCACAAGCTCATCTCTTAGTTTATTGAGCCGCTTAGCATTTTCCTTTTCTTTTCGGGCTTGGTAAGCCTTTTCTTGTTCAAGGAGCTTTTTCAACCTAGGAAGCAAAATATATTAAAATATTATATGTTATTATTATCTTATATATATCATATATTACATTTATGTATATTTATTGTTATACATATTAAAAGGTTCATCAGCAAGTAGGTTTGTCTTGGATATTAAATAAAAAAATGAAATGCTAACATAATAAATACCTATTAACTGCTGCAATATCAAGGCTTAACAGGTAGTCATTAATGAAACTAATCAGAAGTCAGGATACTGGTTACCCTTAGATAGTGGGTAGTGACCAGAAGTGGGCATGAAGAGGACTAGTTTCCATACTTTTCAGGTACTAGTTTCTGTTTCATGATTTATGTGCTGTTTACACAAGATTGGTCAGCCTATTACATTTCAGTAAGCTAAACACTTGTGATATGAATGCCTTTCTGCAGATATGTTATACTTCAATAACAACCATTGAGTAACAGGTTGTGCAGTAACAATGACTATTTAAATAGTGTTTTCTGTATTCCAGGCATTATGTGTGTTATGTGTTTATTTTCTCTTCATAGCAGTCCTATGAGACACGTACTGCTACTGTCATCCCGATAAGGAACGTGAGACACGATACTTGCACGGAGCCCATCATCAGGAAGTGGCAGGTTCGCATTCAAACTCAGGCAGTGGGGCTCTGGAATCCTTGCTCCTCAGCTCTGCATCTTATGACTTCAAAAGATCATTTTATTTTAAATGAAAGGGCAGGTGCAGAAAAAAAGAACCTTGGATTTTTTAAAATTTGTAGGCAATGATCACCTTCTAGGGGCAAAGCAAGACAAGCTTTCTGATAGAAAGTTGATCTACATAAACTAACTTCAGCTAATGAAGAACCGGCACAGAATTTTGTTGCAGTTTTCTGATTTAAATGATTTTTTATTTTTTAAAGATTTTATTTATTTATTTGACAGAGAGAGAGCACACAAGCAGGGGGAGTAGCAGAGGGAGAGGGAGAAGCAGGCTCTCCACTGAGCAGGGAGCCCGATGTGGGACTCGATCCCAGGATCCTGGGATCATGACCTGAGCTGAAGGTGATGCTTAACTAACTGAGCCATGCAGATGCCCCTAAATGATTTTTTTTTAAGATTTTATTTATTTATTCATAAGAGACAGAGAGAGAGAGAGGCAGAGGGAGAAGCAGGCTCCCCGCTGAGCAGGGAGCCCGATGAGGGACTCGATTCCAGGACCCTGGGATCATGACCTGAGCCGAAGGCAGATGCTTAACCATCTGAGCCACCCAGGTGCCCCCCTAAATGATGTTTTAAATAGCGAACTAGGTAGGGAGGAAATCTGAATTACTATCAATACAAAAATAAGGCAACCACAAGAATTATTATGTTTTACATGTACGAAATACATTTTCTCTATGGTGTTTATGTATAGCATTAAAAAGTAGGAATATAAATACGCCAGAATAACTATTCACCATCCTTGGTCAGTTAGCTTGCACCAATTTCTTTTATTGAAGGAGAGTTGACACACAAAGTTACATTAGTTTTAGGTGTACAACATAGTAATTCAACAACTCTATATATTATGCAGTGCTCATCACAAGTGCAGCTACCATTGGTCACCATACAACACTATTACAACCTGATTGACTACATTCCCTATGTTGTACCTTTCATTCTTGTGACTTATTCATTCCATAACCGGAAGCCTGTATCTCCCACTCCCCTCCATAATTTGCACCAATTTTTAATAATTATTTTCAGTTACCCATTAAAACAGAGTTGAAATAATCATATTCACTTTATGTAGTCTAAGAATGCATTTTAATATTAGTATGTTTATCAGAGAAGCAAGTTATAAACATGTATTTATTTTAAGTATATTTTATTCTTTCAATATATTTTGCCTTATTTACCTTAGTTATTCTGAATGATTTATTTCATATTTATGACTAGATTAGCTGATAGCCAAGTAAATAGAAGCTAATAGTCTCACATTGCATTGTGCAAGAAATGACTAGCCATACATCAAAACTATTTGATTACTATACTATAGTATTTGATTAACATTACTATAGAAATGTTCTTGTGATGTCATTAAGACTTTTTTCTGAAATTTAATTTTACAAACATCCCCTTGTGTCTAAGCATCTATTAAGTAAATACATAATTTCTAAAACCCATTATGACTTTATTCCTCCAATAGAAGAAAAAGATTGTTTTCAAAGCCTATGGATTCACATGAACAACACTGTAATCGTTTCATTAAGTGTGGTTCTTACGTGTGGAAAGGGCATTTTATTGATCATCTTTTCTTTTTACTTAAGTCAAAACAAATGAAATAATGTCACAGAACCGTAGACTAGGAGAGACTTTAGGGGATATTTTTAAATTCCTTAACCTTAACTAGACTATCTTGAGATGAATTCATTGAAAAATCAGTGCTTTCAACTCCAGGTTTAAAATGTTAAAATTTCTAAAGATATTTCTTTAAATACCCTATGCCTCAATGCTATCACAGACAGTGGGCTGGAGTGACAAACATGGGCAGACATAGCTGCACCTGAATTCTGTGTCTCATTTTCCACCTGTAACCTCTGGCCAATTGCCAAAACTCTCTGACCCTCAAGTTTTTTACTAATAAAGTGAGGGATGTTAATACCTACCTCACAGGATTGTTCTCAACTTCGAGATAGTAGAAGTAAAGTGACTGACATATAGACTCAATACGTGGATGTCATAAAACACAAAAATAAATGTAAGAACTCGAGAGTATGCATCTGAAAAGTCTGCCCAGTGCTTTTTGTGTTGAATCTGTAAATATTTTCATGTCCATAACTTGTCTTTGGTGGTAAAACCTGGGGTACTAATGTTTCAGCCAGAGAAAAATAGAAGGCTTTCTCATGAGTAGGAAATCCTGTGACCAGAGCAGGAATTTGGCTTCCAATAAACCACATTTTTCAGGTCCTCCTAGCTGTGATTATTCCTCTCTCTCTCTCTCCTTTGCCCCTTAAGCTCTCCTACCCTCTTCCATCACTTCTTAAATTGTTCCCATCTCTTAGTTAAAGTGGATCTAACAGCAATACACAGCCCATTCTCTGCATTCTCCCAAAATTCAGTTACAGCATTGGTTTAGCTGAGGGTTAGATGCAGAACCAAGGTAAAACTGTGTGACTCAGTCAGGACAGCCTGCTGATAGCCTTCTGTGCGAGCAGACTTGCACTTAAATTTCTACAGGGAGGACACTGGGGATGGGAAAAATGAGATGAATTGTGAAGACTTTGCCAAAGGTAACTGGCATGGGCTTTGTGACTATTCACTCACTAGGAAAAAGGGAGAGATAAATAGAAAAAAATTACTTTGAGGCTTTCGGTCTGCATAATTACAGATAATACTTTTAACAGGAATAGGAAAAACTGGTGAGAAAGAGTCTTAGTAGAAAACTGAGTAACAGCAAGATAGTCAAGTTGAAAAGTGTCTGGCCATAGTTAACAATACCGTATTGTACACTTAAATATTTGTTAAGAGGGCAGATCTCATGTTAAGTGCTCTTTCCATAATGAGTAATTTTTAAGGATACCAAACAATTAGAAATGTAGTACTTTTGATGTAAATCCTATAAATTTTACAGCTCATATATATCTTAATGCCATTACCCTAATGACTCCCCACTGCCATTTACTTCCATCAAAGCCCTGAGCATCTTTTGCTGATAATTCTGCAACAGCCTCCTAATGGGTCTCCTCACAAGCTCTGCCACCTGTGAGCTGTGTGAACTTGGACAAGTTACATAATATGAGATATTGGTATATCTCACTTTCCACACTTATAAATTGGGCATCAAAATAGTACTAATTGATAGGGTTTGTGTGAGATGCATATTAGTTAATATATGGAAAGCACTTGCAACAGTGGCTGGCCCATACTGAGTGTATTTTTAGCTATTTTTAAATTATAACAATTATTATTACTTACTCTCACCCAAATTCGAATATAATCACAGGTTGTAATGGAACCCTGGCTCTCCATGCCTTCTTGTTGCTCTAAGAATAGAGGTGAAATGGCAGGAATGTCCACTATCACCACTGCTATTTAACATAGTACTAGAAGTCCTAGCCTCAGCAATCAGACAACAAAAAGAAATAAAAGGCATCTGAATCAGCAAAGAAGAAGTGAAACTCTCAGTTTTTGCAGATGATATGATACTTGATGTGGAAAACCCAAAAAACTCCACCCCAAAACTTCTAGAACTCATACAGGAATTCAGTAAAGTGGCAGGATATAAAATCAATGCACAGAAATCAGTTGCATTTCTATACACCAAGTCAGAAGAAAGAGAAATTAAGGAGTTGATCCCATTTACAGTTGCAACCAAAACCATAAGATACCTAGGAATAAATCTAACCAAAGAGGCAAAGGATCTGTACTCAGAAAACTATAGAATACTCATGAAAGAAACTGAGGAAGACACAAAGAAATGGAAAAACGTCCCATGCTCATGGATTGGAAGAACAAATATTGTGAAAATGTCTATGCTACCTAGAGCAATCTACACATTTAATGCAATCCCCATCAAAATACCATCACCTTTTTTCAAAGAAATGGAACAAATAATCCTAAAATTTGTATGGAACCAGAAAAGACCCTGAATAGCCAGAGGAATGTTGAAAAAGAAAAGCAAAGCTGGCAGCATCACAATTCCGGACTTCAAGCTCCATTACAAAGCTGTCATCATCAAGACAGTACGGTATTGGCACAAAAACAGACACACAGATCAGTGGAACAGAATAGAGAGCCCAGAGATGGACCCTCAACTCTCTGGTCACCTAATCTTTGACAAAGCAAGAATGTCCAATGCAAAAAAAGACAATCTCTTCAACAAATGGTGTTCAGAAAATTGGACAGCCACATGCAGAAGAATGAAACTGGACCATTTCCTTACACCACACACTAAAATATACTCAAAATGGATAAAAGACCTCAGTGTGAGACAGGAATCCATCAGAATCCTTGAGGAGAACACAGGCAGCACCTCTTTGACCTCAGCCGCAGCAACTTCTTCCTAGACACATCGCCAAAGGCAAGGGAAGCAAGGGCAAAAATGAACTATTGGGACTTCAAGATAAAAAGCTTTTGCACAGCAAAAGAAACAGTCAACAAAACCAAAAGACAACCGACAGAATGGGAGAAGATATTTGCAAATGACATATCAGATAAAGGGCTAGTATCCAAAATCTATAAAGATCTTATCAAACTCAACACCCAGAGAACAACTAATCCAATCAAGAAATGGGCAGAAGACATGAACAGACATTTCTCTAAAGAAGACATCCAAATGGCCAAGAGACACATGAAAAAGTGCTCAACATCACTCGGCCTCAGGGAAATCCAAATCAAAACCTCAGTGAGATACCACCTCACACCAGTCAGAATGGATAAAATTAACAAGTCAGGAAATGACAGATGTTGGCGAGGATGTGGAGAAAGGGGAACCCTCCTACACTGTTGGTGGGAATGCAAGCTGGTGCAGCCACTCTGGAAAACAGTATGGAGGTTCCTCAAAAAGTTGAAAATAGAGCTACCCTATGACCCAGCAATTGCACTACTGGGTATTTACCCCAAAGATACAAATGTAGTGATCCGAAGGGGCACGTGCACCCCAATGTTTATAGTAGCAATGTCCACAATAGCCAAACTATGGGAAGAGCCTAGATGTCCATCAACAGATGAATGGATAAAGAAGATGAGGTATAGATACACAATGGAATATTATGCAGCCATCAAAAAATGAAATCTTACCATTTGCAATGACATGGATGGAACTAGAGGGTATTATGCTAAGTAAAATAAGTCAATCAGAGAAAGACAATTATCATATGATCTCACTGATATGAAGAATTTGAGAAACAAGACAGAGGATCATCATGAAACAAGACAAAACCAGAGAGGGAGAGAGGGAGACAAACCATAAGAGACTCTTTTTTTTTTTTTTTTTTTTTTTTTTAAAGATTTTATTTATTTATTTGAGAGAGAGAGAGAATGAGAGACAGAGAGCACGAGAGGGAGGAGGGTCAGAGGGAGAAGCAGACTCCCCGCCGAGCAGGGAGCCCGATGCGGGACTCGATCCTGGGACTCCAGGATCATGACCTGAGCCGAAGGCAGTCGCTTAACCAACTGAGCCACCCAGGCGCCCCCATAAGAGACTCTTAATCTCAGGAAACAGACTGAGGGTTGCTGGAATGGAGCGGGGTTGGGGGGATGGGGTGGCTGGGTGATGGACATTGGGGAGGGTATGTGTTATGGTGAGCACTGTGAATTGTGTAAGACTGATGAATCACAGACCTGTACTCCTGAAACAAACAGTACATTATATGTTAATAAAAAAAAAAAGAATAGAGGTGAAAAATAGAGCATGATTGGATTCCTGAGCACCGTGGCAGGTTCATCTGAAGTCAGTCTTTTCCCTGTGATCTAAGCTGCTAACATTCCTTGAATATGTTGTGCCTTTTGCCCTGGTATTTCCTCCCTGCTCCTCCTTTCACTCTGGCACACACACCTGAACGTATCTGGCTGATTTTTATCCTTCAAGTTTCACTTAAATGTCACTTCCTCCAGAAGCCTTCCTGACCAACCTGATTAAGGTAGATCTTCTTATAGACTCCCATAATACCCTGAAATCTTCCTTTATAAGACTAATCAACAAGATTTTATTTTAAAGATTTTATTTGTAAGTAATCTCTAAACCCAACATGGGGCTCAAACTCACAACCCTGAGATCAAGAGTCACATGATCTTCCAACTGGGCCAGCCAGGCCCCCCCCTTGACTTACAATTTTGTAATGCCTGTTTACCTTTAATACAAGTTGCATGAGGATACGTGCCATGTCTGTCTTGTTTGTCCCCTAGCACAATGCCTGACACATAAGAAGTATTCAAAAAATAGTGACTGGATAAATGAAAGAAAGAACAAATAAATAAGCTCGAGTTAGAGCTCAAGCCATCTTACATAGAGACATGTGAAATGAAGTTCCTCACAATGCTGGGTATAAATTTTCGTTGATGTGATTGTTACAAGGCCAGTAATTTGATATTAATAGGGGTCATTAGACAACAAGAAGCTCTGATCTAGTGAGCAGTGGCCTCTCTTGAAGACTGTGGTCTTTCTCGTCATCAGTCTCCTGGAGAAGAGGTGTATCTCCTAAGTGGAAACCAAAACAGAGACAGAGCCCTTTCTTTGTGGACTGGGAAGATCTCCCTTACTATACGTCTATCTTTCATACTCCTATGAGGTACCTCTGGGAAAATTAGTACCCTAAATAATATTTTGTAGACCAGGCTGAAGTAAAGTTTTTGTGTCTCTCTCATAGGTTTTAGTGTTCTTTTTTTTTTTGCTTGCTTGTTTTAGTTCTTTTTAAGAAAAGCTTCCAACCTCAGCTACAGAGAAACAAGAGAAGGTATTTTACCCACAGTTGGACCAGAATTCTAATGTTGGGGTAGTGTACATCTGGGGTCTAGGGGGAAGAACAGTAGTAATTAAAGTAAGAGAAGTCTCAGGAAGAAAGAAAGTTATAGGAGATCATGGAAATAAGTTTTATCTCCAAAGGAGAAACTATGTAGAGAGAGAAAAAGGAAATGATAGAGAAAAGACTTTGGGAAATGCCCAGAAATAAGGGGTAAAAAGAATGAGGAGGAGCTAGTAAAGGCCTGGCAAGAGAGATAAGAGGAGAGAGTTATACTAGGAGAGACCCATGGAGTGTCACTGGTGCACCAAAGGAAGGGGGCACTTGTCTCCATTTATCTACCTCCCTCCCTCATCACTTTACCCTTCTACTTCAGGTGGGCTTTTTTTTCTTCCCTTCTATCTAAAAATCCTCATTTTTATATCAAACAAGAATTCAGAAGTACTATTATGTAACTATTCACAATACCTAATGACTATGGCGTGTTATGTCTCCTTGTTCAAACAATTTCCCAGTAGTTACAATTTCACTTTGTGCTTTAAACCATTCATTTGCTCTATATTACTGGGCCCCGTTGCTATGTAATTATGCTATTTAAGGAGGAGAATAAGAGGGTGTTGGTGTTGTTTGTGCCAACTAGTCTTATCACCTCCTCTCTGCCCATCTTGCCATCCTTCAACCATGATTCTAAGCAGATTAGCATAAAAAGGAAACAAACCAGAAGACCAAGACTAAGAAGATGAATTAGTACCCTGATTCTCATCAGCAGTTATAGGCAGAGCCCTAAGTATCCTGAAATCAAATTTATTCTTGGCAAGTTCTTAATTTTCAACAAGCATTTTATCCTATTTAAAGGATGAAAGGAAGACAAGTAAATGATCTAATAGATTTTCAGAATTCTATTGCCTTTCTTAAAAACGATTCTTAAGTGTATTCCTCATTTCTCTTTTCATGCTGAATAATCAGCTATATTTTTTTAACTTGCAAATTTATCATTTACACATGTTCAGAAATTCAATTATTTTCAACTAGAAGACTTTAAAATTGTAGACCCAAATGTTCTATGATTGTTCATGGTATATATATAGTCATGATGCATCAATTTGTATAATTAAAATTGGTGAATTTTATTATATGTAAATTGTATCTCAATAAAAAAATGTAGTGATAAAAAGAATACAAAAGGCCCTAGATGGGGCACCTGGGTGACTCAGTTGGTTAATCCTCTGCCTTCCACTCAGGTCATGATCCCAGGGTCCTGGGATTGTGCCTGGCATCAGGCTCCCTGTTTGGTGGGGAACCTGCTTCTCCCTCTGCTCCTCCTTACCACCTACCCCCCAGCTCATGCTCTCTCTCTCCACCAAATAAATAAATGAAATCTTTTTAAAAAATAAAAAGATAAATAAATAAATGGCCCTAGAAATTGTTCCAAACATCAGATAAAGAAAAGTTGTAAACAAATATTATGAGTGACTTAAAATATAATAGAAAATATAAAATAGATTATTAATCTTAAGGCAGAAAGATGTGAAAGCAGAGGTAGGAAAGCTAAAGAGAAGAGGGTAACATTTTCAGCTGGGGTTGGGGAAGCTCATAGGAAAACAGGTTCTTGGGAAGACATGTTTCAAGTACTAGAAAACCTCTAGTTCTAGTATTATTTCAAGAAGCTCTTAAAAGCCCACCCCAAATTCTAATTTTTTCAATACCTAATTTTTAAAAAGAAAATAAAGGCTAGCAAGTCCTTCAGTAATTAAAAAAACCTTATTTATCAACTACCTATTGCATCTTAGGGGGTGTGTTAAGTACTTTATTATTTCATCTCATTTTCACAACACTTTGAGCAAGGCATTACTGTACCATTTTATAAATAACAAAAGTTATTTGACTTAATCAAAGGGACAGGATTGAGAACGGGTAGGTTGGGATTTTGAACCTGATCTGTTCAACCACAAACAAAATGCTTTTAACAACAGTACCATTCCTCAAATAGATATCACTTGCACAGATCAAATTTGCAAGACTTCGTTTTTGTTTAGGTGAACTTCATCTTGCTTGGATTAGCCTATCCTTCTGGAATTGTCAAGATCTTCCTTGGACTCTGGTTTGTTACCCAGCTGATGCCAACTTATACCTAGCATGTGTCAATGGCAAAATGACTCCAAACATTAATAAAAAGACAAGTCAATTTGCACAGAGCTCTTCACACACTCTCAAGATCTCCCTCCCGTTGGGCACCTGGGTGGCTCAGTTGGTTAGGCGACTGCCTTCGGCTCAGGTCATGATCCTGGAGTCCTGGGATCGAGTCCCGCATCGGGCTCCCTGCTCGGCAGGGAGTCTGCTTCTCCCTCTGACCCTCCCCCCTCTCATGTGCTCTCTGTCTCTCTCATTCTCTCTGTCTCAAATAAATAAATAAAATCTTTAAAAAAAAAAAAGATCTCCCTCCCGTTGACATCAATCCATTCAGTAGCAGGGACACTGTCATTCACTTAGCTCTCAGCCTACTGGGCTGTTATACTTTTTCTCTTCTGAGCTCCCAGTCCTCCCCTATGAACCTGTTCCAACTACATCCTCCCCATATCAGTCAACTACAACTAAATTCTTCCAGATGCTTAGGCCCCAGATCTAGAGTCATCCTGGAGACCTTTCTTTCTCCTATATCTCCACAATTTTTCAGCAAATTTTGTCAACTCCACCTTCAAAATAGATTCCAAATCCAATTACTTCTCAGTTCCTCTATTGCTATCATCCTGGCCCAGGCCACCAATCATCTCTTATCTGGATTATTGAAATGACCACCAAGTCTGACTCCCAGCTTCTACCCTTGCTCACCTTCAGTCTGTTCTCTGCCCAGAAGCCAGAGTGATTCTAAGAAAAAACCAGTAAATCAGATCATGTCACTCTTCTTCTCCAAGCAGTCCAGTAGTTTCCCATTTGACTCTGAGTGAAGCCAAATCACTACAATGACCTAAAAACTCTACATTATCACCCCCTTTCCCTTACCTCTCTGACTTCACATCTTAAAACTCTCTCTCATCCTTCACATATTCTAATAGATCATTCCCTCATATCCTTCAGATCTTTGCACAAATATCACTTTCTCAGGGAAACCTTTGTCCACCCTATTTACCTTGTGCATTTCATAACAGAACTTTCTATTTCCTTTTCCTGCAATTTTTTCTCCATAGCACTTATTACCATCTAATACACTATACAATATACTTATTTTTTTAATGGACTGGCTCTCTTCTCTAAAATGTAAGTACCTTGAAAGGAGGATTTTTGTGTATTTTATTCACTGCTGTGGCCTGTAACCAGAACATAGTGCATGGTGAGTTCTGTACATATATGTTGAAGATGATCACAAAAGGCCTTCCCTTGTTGAAATTCAAATGCACTTGGCCAAATTCCCTAACTTCTTTGTGCCTCAGCTTTCTCATCTATAAAATGGAGGGAATGAAAGTACCTCCTTCATGGGGCTGTTGTGAAGACAACATGAAATGAAAAGGAGACCTGTGAAGCACTTAGACAGTGACTATCCCATGGAATGCACTCAATAAATGTCAGCCATCAGTACTATTAGCAGCAAGTAGGGCACCTCTTCTTGTTTACTCACTTAGCAATCATTTACTGAACGTTTGCTCTGTGCTAGGCACTCTGCTAGGCATTTAGAGAAAAGACAAAACACAGTTTTTGTCCCTAAGGCATGTATTTAGTCTCTAAAGAAGAGGACAATTACACCAACAATCATAAAGACATGCAAAAGAAACATATACCTTTGTGAGAACACAGAGGAAGGGCAGCAAAGTCATAGCAGGGCAAGGGAGTCAGGGAGGCTTCCAGGAGGATATGACTCTTGAGTCTTAAAAGTTAAATAGGAACTCGGTAAGTAGAGAAGGCAAGGAAAGGGCTCTCTGCACCAGAGGTCAGCAAACTATTGTCTGTAGGCCACATCTAACCAAGGCTGGTATTTTGTACAGATTTCAAGCTAAGAATGGCTCTCACATTTTTAAAGGGTTATAAAACATAACAAAAAAGAATATGCGGCAGACACTGTATGTGGCCTGCACAGCCTAAAAGAGCAGCCTAGTGGAAACATATGTAAAGTCACAGTGTTGAGAAATGGGAGATATTTTCAAGGCACAGCAGGGAGCTCAACTGAGCTGAAGGACACCTGTGGGGACAGTGGGGGTTGGAATGAGGCTAGAAAAGAAGGACAAACCAAACAAAGCACCCCGTGGGCTAAGAGGATGAATCTGAACTTCGGATTCAGAATATGAGGAAATGTGACAGTTGTGTAGAGGACGGAGGAGTGTGTCCAGGAAGCTGCAGCTCACTTAGGAGGCTACAAAAGCAGGAGATGAGAAACATTATGGAGTCTAAACTATGATCTTGTCACTGAAAAAGGAGAGAAGGTGTTGCACTGGGCGATTTTTAGGATTTGGTGACAGACTGAGTGAGGAATGAAAGGGAGAAATTTGGACAGACTTTCCAGCTTCTGGTCAAGGTTATTAGTTTGGTATCTGTGCTTATCATGCTTATCACATATAGGGTAACATAAGAGAAACAGAACTGGAGGGGAAGATCATGATGTTCCAAAAAGACAAACTGACATTGAAGTTGCTGAGAATCCTTCAAGATCAATGCTTATTCGTAAGCCTGGAGTTCCTAGAGATGAATCTAGGTCAGAGATACAGACTGAGAGTCTCCAGTGACTGGGTACAATCTAAAGCCATAAGACAGAATGAGATAAGTAGGAGGTGTGTAGACCTAAGAGAGAAAAAGGAGTGAGGACAGAAAAAAAGACACAGAGATGAGAAAATATAAAGGAACTTAATGCAAGAGCCTGAGTGAGGACAGAAAAAAGACACAGAGATGAGAAAATACAAAGGAACTTAATGCAAGAGCCTGAGCAGGATAGCCAGAGAAATAGAAAGGAATCCAAGAAATAGTGCATTCCCAGACACCAAGAGGGCTGAGAAAAGCATAAGAAACAGGACATGTCCATAAAGCCAAATACTCTGGAGAGATCAAGGGAGAAAACAGGAAAATGTCCATTGTTTCCATTTAAACTTAAATTTAAAAAGATTTTCCCACTGGATACATCAATATGGATCATCAGTACTTCATATGAGCAGTTTTGGAGTTTCAGAATAAAATACAGAGTAAAGCTTAGCTGAAGAAAAAACAAGAAGAAAAATACAAAACATGGAGACAAATATCTGAGACTAATTACTTGAGAACTTGATTGTGAAAAGAAGGAGAAACAGGGAAGTGGATCCAGGAATCAGATAAAGCAAGATCAACATTTTAACCCTTTATATACATATATATATATATATACACACATATGAGATTAGCATGTTCTCACTTAACTTTAAAGCTTTTTTCTTTATGGAAATAGTCCAGTTAATAAATAATGATAGAATACCATTATTAATAAATAAAGAAGTAATTATAGAAAACCACTGTTCTGCAATGCCCAATGAAATAGTGGATGTAGGCAATGTCCATCAATGTCTCCCAAGAGAGATAGCCAAGCATTGTATACATACGTACATACCTCCACCCAAGAAATACTCCTACCAAAAAAAAAGTGAACCCAAATAAGATCAAGCCCTTGTAACTATTTACTAGTTTATAGGAAAGACAGGGGCAAGAAACATACTAAGTGACACTGTGATGATGCAATCAGAAAAACCAAAAATGTAAGGGACAACCCAGCATAAAATACTATCTTAAATAAATAAATTGCAAAAAGAAAAAGGCCTGGGGGAGGGGAAGCTATAGATTAAAAGAAATTTAGAAGACATATTAACCAATTATAATATATTTGAATTCTTATTCAAGCTAGTTTTAAAATAAGACGACTGGAAAAATTACATTGTTAAGGAATTATTACTAAATTTAGGTGGCTTAAGGATATTTTTAAGAGAATCATTATCTTTTAGAAATATATATTGAAATATTTGTGAATGAAATGATATGTCTGGAACTTTTATAAAAACAATCCAGGGCAAAGAAAAAAAAAATAATCTGGGGGGAGGGGGCGGAGAAAAACCCAGGGCAATGGGAATAGATGAAACCAGACTGGTCATGAGTTGATTAACTGTTGAAGCTAAGTGATGAGTATATGAGGATTCATTATACTATTCTCTTTATTCTTTAAAGGTTTGAAATTTTCCAATATAAAGGGTTTTTTTAACCCTTTTTGTCATCTTTAGCTTCACCCCCTCCCAAATCTCAGCTCCTTTGGTATCTGGTCATATTTTTACTTTCTTTACAGTACCATGTATCCCTCATATTTGTTTGTGATTATGAGTGATTCTTTCATTCATTTCCATATTTATAAAATTAAGCATATTAAAGACTTTTACTTTTTCTTCCTCATTGGGATCCATCTGATGCTGAGTCAAACATGCTAAAAAAAAAAAAAAAAAAATCCTTGCCCAGTTCTGTTCCACAGATATTTACGAATTTATCTTTCCTTTTAAGCACAATTTTTGTTGTTGTTGTGGGGGGAAAACGGAAGTGAGAGTTTTTTTAACCTTGTCCTGGTTATCCATCCTTGAGATAAACACCTTCCCTGGAACGGTTTTCAATCTGTGTCCCTAAAGACCCAGGGCCACACCTGACTAAAACCATTCTCACTTCTCATCCTTGGAAAGTAAACCATGTAAGATTTCACAGGTTCTTTTCCCCAACGTTCTTGACACTCTTACTTCTATCATTTTCCCAAATTTATCAGCATTAGCCCCAGAGCAGCAATTTTTCTCTTCACTTCCTTTAGAAGTTGTCACTCATCATCATCTTAATCCAGGGGACCCCATTTTGAAACACTGATGTCATTTTAAAAGTTAATTCCATTTGTTTCTCACCCAGATCATGCTAATTTCCCTTCTCACTATTTTTATTCTTTTATTCTTCCTCAACTCTCCCTGTATGTATGCCTCTCTCTCTTCCAAGAGAAAAGGCAGGTTAAAACTAGCAAGGGCATGATAGTAATTGAAGATGAATGAACCTCAAAAGACTCAAGCTTGCATGTAGGTAGAAGTCTTTAATCACATGCATTTTTTCCCAGCTAGAGCATAGAACAGAGCTAAGCAGCTTGGCAACATGATAAGACATGGTTTTACCAAATGACTTGGGAAGAAGTGTTACTTTTTCATAAATTGGTTCAGTTCCTCAAGATGGTGTCTACTATTACAATTATGCACATTAATCTAACTTCCCAATATACTGCACAGGGCTGAGATTAGGGTGAGCTGAATAAGGCTGGGTGGTGCAGCTGCAGTCAGATCCTGTCCTCATTTGAAATTTTATTTATCATTGATTTTTTTTGCATTGATTTTTATTTTAAAAAGTAATACATTAAAATATTGTATATCTTGCTTACTGAGTTTTTTGGCATCCCCTTAAATTTTGTACCAAGGTAACACCTTCATTTGCCTCATCCTAGTCCCAGCCCTTGAGCTCTGAGTGCTACATAATCATTTCTTTTATGTATAAATAAATGGCAGGACACAAAGTTTTGAATTTTTTCTTCTGTGTTTTTTAGTAGTGGGGATGCATTTACAAAAGCCTTTGTACACTTTTTCCCTGTTGTGAAAACCAGCAGTATTGTGGAACATCTGATCTCAAACTTTGTTTTTTTAAAGATTTTATTTATTTATTTGTCAGAGAGAGAGAGATTGAGCACAAGCAGGTAGAGTGGCAGGCAGAGGGAGAGGAAGAAGCAGGATCCCCACTGAGCAGGAGCCCAATGTGGGACCCTGGGATCGTGACCTGAGCTGAAGGCAGCGGCTTAACCGACTGAGCCATCCAGGCATCCCTGATCTCAAACTTTTTGACCCTGGCCCAATGTAGTGGGACAGAGGCCTTTCTCACCTACTCTCACAATAAAAAAGAAATTGGTGATAAAAAATTAAAAGAAAAGAAAAGAAAAATCAGTAAACTTTTTGCTAGCAGTTTTCATGAACTGCTTTTATTTCTCAAGAGAAGACCCTAAAGTTTATTTTATATAATAAAACTATATCTTATAATTTAAAAATAATCTAGTAATTTAATTACATTTACTTTGATATTATAATCCAAGTAATGCAAACACACACACACACACACACACACACACACACACACCCAAGACAAGTTATCACAAATGAAGTTTTACTCTTCATCAGAATGGATTAGGTATAAGCTTGATCTAGAATGGGCACATTGATGACATGCCTTGAAGTCTAGCTTTTGATGCAAAAATTCTCACCAAAATACTAGCCAATAGGATCCAACAATACATTAAAATGATTATTCACCACTAGCAAGTGGGATTTATTCCTGGGCTGCAAGGTTGGTTCAACATCTGTAAATCAATCAATGTGATACAATACATTAATAAAAGAAAGAACGAGAACCATATGATCCTCTCAATAGATGCAGAAAAAGCATTTGACAAAGTACAGCATGCTTTCTTGGTTAAAACTCTTCAGAGTGTAGGGATAGAGGGTACATAACTCAATTTCATAAAAGCCATCTATGAAAAACCCACAGCGAATATCATACTCAATGGGGAAAAACAGAGCTTTTCCCCTAAGGTCAGGAACAAGGCCGGGATGTCCACTATCACCACTGCTATTCAACATAGTACTAGAAGTCCTAGCCACAGCAATCCAACAACAAAAAGAAATAAAAGGCATCTGAATCAGCAAAGAAGAAGTCAAACTCTCACTCTTTGCAGATGATATGATACTTTATGTGGAAAACCCAAAAGACTCCACTCCAAAACTGCTAGAACTCATACAGGAATTCAGTAAAGTGGCAGGATATAAAATCAATGCACAGAAATCAGTGGCATTCCTATACACCAACAACAAAACAGAAGAAAGAGAAATTAAGGAGTCGATCCCATTTACAACTGCACCCAAAACCATAAGATACCTAGGAATAAACCTAACCAAAGAAGCAAAGTATCTGTACTCAGAAAACTATAGAATACTTATGAAAGAAATTGAGGAAGACACAAAGAAATGGCTTTTGAAAATTATAAACTAAGGATATGCATTAGGGACCCTCTGTGGGTTGGCCCAACAACCCACAACAAACTAAACTGATTATGAAGTTTAACCAATAGCAATTTATCTTTAAAAGGCACAGATGGTAACAACTGAAAACCATGAAAAGCTCATGGTGGATAACAAATTATTCTTCTTGAAGATTATGGGATTTCCTACTACCAGGTGAGCACATGTTCAGTGTGTTTGCCAGCATTTGGTAGTAGCCAGACTCCCCTGGAAAATACCCTCTTAGTCTTTAAGAAAAATCTCATAACATGCTAATTTAAATTTACAAATGTCATATTTTAAAATAAATCCTCTAGTATATTACTAGTAAATTACTCTTAATCATAGTAGAAATTTAAGTCTGGGAGATTGTCATTTGCTCATAAAAACATAGAAATAACTGTTTTCTTCTGATTGCTGCCCATCAGGAGGTCCATATTGGGGAATCGCTCCTTGAGAAGGATCTCCCGGATCATACTGTGGTATGAAGCTCCCTGACTCACAGAACTATAACCATGATTCATTAATTCACTTAGTAATTCAACAAAGATGGGTTGAATGCCCTACCATTGTCAGATAGTATATTAGATACTTAAAATAAAAAGGTTACAATGCTGTGTAAAAAGTACAATTTATGCTTTAAACACAGGCTGCTGAGGGACACCCAAGGGTAGGGATGTGACTGTAGGAAATAGTTCCCAATACCAGTCCTCTGCTGTCAGGGGTGCAGCCCATATGATTCCTTTTGGAGAACAAGAGAAGGATCCCTCTGCTATCTAGAGAACCAGTCCCAAACTGGGGTGCCTAGCTTGATGCTCTGACAACTGGATTTCAGTCCCCATTCTTTCATTAGTCAAGTGCCCCAGCAAACTACAACCTGCACAACCACATACAATAGTCCTATGGGCTCTTCTTTTTCATCATTCAAGTTCCATTCAGCTCACATTCCTCCTCCCTAGAGATGCATTCTCTGACCAGCTTATTGAAAATAGTTTCCCCAGCCATTCTCCATCATATCACCTTATTTATTTCTTCCACTGCACTTTTGCTATCTGAAATCATCTTATTCATTTATTTGCTTACTTGGATATTGTCTATCTCCCCACTTCTCCACAGGGCAAAAGCTCCTTAAGAGCAGGGTCAATGGCTGAACACCAGCCGCCTAAAAAAGTGCCTAACAAAGGAGGTGCTCAATCAACCTTTCATCAATGAGTGAATAAACAAAGGTTATCCAGATGAAGAATGGGGAAATAGTATGCCACGTAAAGGGAAAAATGCACACAAGTGCAAAAAACAGAACCTCATTCAGAATAGCACAGAGTCCATGTGAGAGCACAGAGTAGGAGGTGGGAAAATGTCAAGGGATGACTCCAATGGAAGGTGGAGGTCAGATCATCAAGCAGTTTGTGTGCTATCCTAAGAAGTTGGGCTTCATCCTGAGGGTTATACAAAGTTCTGTAAGGACTTCAAGAATAGTAACAATATCAAATTTGTATTTTATAATATTCTGATGACAATATGGTTGTATGGATTACAGAAGAGGGAGACTAGAGGCAAGGAGATCAGTTAAAAGTATTAAGATTTTCCAACCCAAAAAAAGGACTAAACTAATATTAAAATTGTAATACAAGAAAAGGAGGTCTTAAGAATGATTAAGATGTAGAAGTATCTGGTTTTTGTGCCTGAATGTGAAGGATAAGATAGAAAGAATTATATAAGATTATTCCTGCATTTTGACATGGGTGACCATGTGAATGATGGTACACTCCTTGACCATAATGGCCGCATCAGCATCACAATCTAGCCAATTGATCTAAGTGATAACATGTGGAATCTTAGAGAAATAGTTATGATGTACCAATTGCCCAATTTTTCCTCAAGACAACTTGAGCAGAGGGCAAAGCAATCTTTTTAAAAAACTCATCTCAGCTGATTCAGCATAGGCAAGATAAATTTCTAGGTCTTTTCTAGAATTATGACTTTTTTTTAAGATTTTATTTATTTGAGAGAGAGCACGAGAGAGAAAGTGAGAGAACAAGCAAGCATGAGGAGAGGGAGGGCAGAGGGAGAGGGAGAAGCAGGCTCCCCGCTGAGCAGGGAGCTCAACAACACACAACAAGGAAAATGACAAAGACAACAATGACGAGACAACAAGGGGTTTGATCCCAGAACTGGGATCATTACCTGAGCTGAAGACAGACACTTGACCAACTGAGCCACCCAGGTGGCCCTAGAATTATGACTTTTTGAAATGTTGTCTTATAAGTCTCAATTTAATTCATCTTTGAAAAATAAGTATAGTTGTCTCACAAACTTGTGAGGGATGCAAATCAGGCTCTCAACCTCTTGGGAGGGAAATGTTTTTGAATAGGGCCATCAACTCACTTTATGGGATCAATGTTATATATAGCTGTAGAAAAAAATTGTTATTGAAGTTACTAAATTACCAAGCTTATCATTTGTATATTATTTAATAACATAAAGTTCTATACTTCTAATTATTATCCTTTGTCCTGCATATTTTCCATTTACCTCTCCAGTTCCACTCTCCACCATTTTCAATCCTGGGAGGCTGATCTTGAGGCATTGTAGTGACAAGCCCCTTCTAGCTTCAAGTTTGGTTTTGTTGATAGGAGGCACTCACAGGAGATTGGAGAATGAGGTATTAATTTCCTCCGGAGTCTTGGGTATTTGGCTTCATTCTTCTACTGAGGGCCACAGTCTCTTTAGGCAGCCCTCTCTGTTAGATGTAGTTACTTCTGAGGGTTCTGGGAACTACTCCCTACCTCCAGGTTAATGGGTAGTAAGAGGTACACACTCCTACACTCCAAATGCCCCCCCCCATTACTAGCCCTAGGGAATGGCGGTGTCCCTTATTAGCTTCCCTTCCACATGTATATAATGTTAAGTTACCCCATTTGATTCATCCGGGTTTTTTGCTATAACCTAAGCAGATCATATAAGAGATGCAAATGTTAGGGCTCAGGATCATATCCCTTCTCTACACCTAACACATACTTTGTAAGACAAATCTGTAGCTTGTCCTATTATCATAGGACAAATCCACAAAGAAAGGAGTCACAGATAGTCATGGCTGAGAGTGGGTCAATAAAAAGCTGAAGAAAAAGGAGAATGACAGGCTTATAGCCACATGTACACATTGCTATGGGTGGGAAGCAGGAACAAGAACAAAAATGAAGCAGAAGAAGGAAGAGGGTTGGCAGAGTACTATTCCTCTTCTCCCTTAGACCAGACGTGAAGGGGTCTCATCTGTCCCCATTTTAAAGCTAGGCAGCAGGGAAGGGCCTTGCCTTGGATCCCAGGACAACAATCCTAAAGTCTAGCTCTCTACTTTTTTCATTTTGCACTGTAGGTTCTTTAGGTAGAAATTTTCTGGTTGATAAAAGAGAAAGACCACAAATACTGAAAGCTGAATGGGAATATTTAGGAGGAAAAAAAATGGACAACTCCTGACAGAGGACCAAATATGATGTCACATGGAGTAATTTGTGTAGAAAATTAATCTCTATGTAATTTTCATGCCAATAATTTTCATTGGCTGAAAATATACATTATTTTTTTTGAAATCTGTCATTTCAAAGCTAACCCTCAGTGCTCAGGGTAGTAGTTCAGACAATATGCTCTAGAGGGAGATAATCTGGTTTGAGTCTAATTCTGCCACCTATCATCTTGGGCAAATTTCTTAATTTAGCTCTTTCTCAGTTTCCTTCCCTATAAAAGAGGGATAATAATAATAGTACGTATTCACAGGGTCATTGTCAGAATCACATGAATTATTATATCTAAAAGGCTAAATTCTCAATAAATATTAGATACTATTAATAATAATCCTAAATTGGAACTTACTGTCAATTTGTATCTTTTCCTTCCAATAAGAATTAATTCTTCAAAGACAATGAGGAGGGAGGTGCATCTACGGATACTATGTAAACATAATCTCATTCTTGAAGTTGAAAATGTTTATCTTGTGGGCATGGATGAGTAGTTTCTACCCACAATAATATGCCTATTACTGTGTTTTTATATTTCCTAAGTTGTTCAAAGTACTTTCAAACATCCTCAGATTGATCAGATGAAATATTTTTTAAACAGTAGAGAGTGTTATTCTTTCTTTTTGATGTTTTCTCTTTTTTTCTTTTTAAAAATTTTATTTATCTATTTGAGAGAGAGACCGAGTGAGAGAGCAGAAGCAGGGAAAGGGGCAGAGGGAGAGGGAGAAGCAGGCTTCCCACTAAGCAGGAGCCCAATGCAGGACTCCATCCCAGGACCCTGGGACCTGAGCCGGAAGGCAGATGCTTAACCGACTAAGCCACTCAGGTGCCCCATTGATGTTGTTTTTAAAAAATCAGCCAGCTGAAAAAATTTACTGAACAATTTTCATGAGGAACAGAAAACGCCATGAGCCAGGGAAGTTTGTCACCTAAATATGTGGCCTTGGGCTCTTTCTTCCCAGTGGCCCCCTCACCTTCCCATACTCTAACCCAAAGAGATCTTTCTTATCCCATTCCTAAAGAATAAGTCACCCAGGTTCATCACACCTAATTATCTAGGCAACACTTGTGCATTATCACAAGTAACTCTCTCCCTCAGAAAATAAGGAAATGTGGTGGTGGGGGAGGAAGGGGAGCGTCCCTTGAGAAGCCAGAGAGTGGGAGGATATTTTGAGGCAGGTGGGTTTTTAGGTCCCTGTAATCACAATGTGAAGGATCCTCCCACTTGCTTAAATAGAGAGGCTTCTCCTCTGTGGACTGCCCTTGCGGTCACACAGAACATGAGGAGAGGAGCTGAGAGCGTGAATCAGATTTCCTAAGACTATTCAAACAAGTGAAGACAGTCCACAAAGGTACAATATACCTCATTTTACTCTGTATATGCATTTATAGAGTGCTGGACAAAAGTTATATTTTAAGTTTATATATTATGCTTTTAAGCTTATACATTATAAGAGCTCACAATATAAAAACATACCCTTTTGTAAAGCCTTTTACTAAGATACTATTAAGTTAATTTGTCTCTTGGGTAAATTCATTTTCATAACCAAGATGTGTTTAAAGTAATATAGATATAAAATAAGTAACAAATTAACTTAAGTACATAAATCACTGATAGTACATTCTCATGCATTTATTTACTCAAAAAATAACCCTCTCCCTCTTTAAAATGGCATTAGAATTTATTGCCATTGTACCTAGAGGTTTTTAAGAAGCTTTTAAATATAAACATACATGAAGTTTCACTAAATACTTTTTAAATTATTATGTTAACATTTATCTAACCAGTTGTGGAACAACTTTAAAGCTAATGCAAAAAATAAGAAGTCAAAACAATAAACAAAACTCCAAAATCCCAAGACTTAACTTTGTATTGATCCTGACTATTGTTAATCTAGAGAAAAGGAAATGTGAGTGCCCTTCTGTTGTGGAAAGAATATTTAGTTTTACAAGTAAACAGAAGTTAATCCATCACATGGAATTAAGAATCTGGGCAGATCAATGTAATGAACCCAAGATTTTCATCTCAGTTGAACTCAAGATTTTCGTTGCTTTAAACACAGACAAAACATTATTAACAATCAATGTTACACAAAATTAAATCTACACAAATGAAAACCATACCATCTGCCCTCATGTTCAAATTTCTATAAAACAGGTCATGTGAATCTGAAATCATGCTATAAAAATTTGGTTTTGGCCAAGTAAAGTTCTTTTGTGAAAAACTCACACTACCCTCCAGCCCTACTGAGCGCTAAATGCAAGCTATTTATTTTGATACACTCTGCTGAACTCAGACAATGTTTTTTAGGCGTTTTGAAAAATTACTAAACTTGAACTTTTTACACAATTGTTTAACATAGTCCAAACTTTAATCCCATTCCCACTTTGAAATCGAACCTCCTATTTTCTTTATTATTCTTGTTATCACGGCCACACTGTTTCAGAACAAACACGGCTTTCTTTAGATCACTATGCATTCTAATTCATTTCCAACTTTTACAAGCCTTCCCCACATACGCAAAGAGATCTGCAGAAAATCCACGTAACACTGACAAATTTTGAAAATAATATTTTTACCTTAAATTAATTTTTGCTCACCCAGAAATTATTAATTAGAAGATACATTTACAGCACATGGAAAGGCTGTTCTGTTAAAAAGCCTTCAAAACACATTAGTACTACTGATGGCAGCAAGATACGCGATTTTTCCATTCTTATACAAACTCCCCAAGTTTCTGTAGGATGAGATTGCTTTTCCCTCCATAGAAAAACAGGAGCATGCCTCATACCACAACAAGGTGCATCTTGGCCAGTTCCAGTCAAGGATTCTGAGGTACCAAGGAAAGTCACAATAAGCTGGTCATTTTCAAGGGTTGTCACTGTCCACGCTCAGTAAAAGCTATAGCCGAGAGCTGAAAGGTTGTCGAGTTTTTACAGCCCTTGTCAGATTAGTCAGGCTGTACAAATGTCCAAACCCAGCTTCTAAGATGCTCTTTGCAATAACACTTAGAAATGAGTTTACTGCCAAGTAAGCCTATTAACAAATGAAATGCGCATGGACGAAAGTAACAACTAACGTTGCTTAAATCAAAACAGATCTTGACTTCCTTACCTTAATACTAGGAAGCATAGTAGCTTTTGTTTTTGTTTTTGTTTTTTATAAGGGGGTACTGAAGTTTGTTCAACAGCAGCAGGCCCTGCTCAGCCCCCTACTCCACAGGGAATTAACCGTCACATTCCAGCCCTGTCATCAGAACAATGAAAGGTGAATGTTGTGCAAAACAGCTTGGGACCACTAACTGATGATGTCATTCCTCCCTTATATGGTTCATTATTGTGCAGATTTACTTTGGTCTGTGAAAAGGGGTGGAGCTGACCAGGACTGGAAGGGGAGGCAGATCTTGAGAAGAAAGCAAGTGAAGGGAATTACACTCTCCACTGAGGAAAAGGCACCGGGGAGGAGGATGAAGTTGGGGAGGAAGAATGAGATAAAGAAAAGATATGCATAAAATGTCAAATGGGCCTCACTTCTGATTTTTCAAACTAACTAAACTCTATACAGTTCTGTTCGGCACACACTGGAATTTAAATAGGGATCCCTCTAGAGCCTCATCTGTGATTCAGCCAACAGGAGGGGATTCATGGTCAACCAGAGTGTCGGTTAACTTACATGCATCTAAGTGAAAACCCTGTGGTGTGGGCTGCAGAATGCCAAGTAACCTTTAGTTTAAGGATCACTGTGTCTTAAAAAAAATTTTTTTTACCTGAACTTATTTCTTCCCTAAAAGTGTTTTGAAATGGCAAAAAACTGCTGTCCACACAAACCAAATGGGTGAATAGAGTCAGCCAAATTTCAAGGAATGTCTGTATCATCATTCATACAAATATTCTCAAAATCCTCTATCACCTTCAATTAGTTTCCCTTTTCTTTTTTTTCCTTGTTTCCTTCCTTCTTTTCTTCCTGAGTCTGTGAGTAATAATTCAGTCAAAAAACCATTAGGTAACAAAAGCTCCAGTATAATTTTTGCTAATATATATGCATAGAATTTGTATATCATTTATGTTAAAATGCCATTTTAATTATAGAATAAAAGCATAGTATCAGGTAAATTAGTCAAATTAACTCTAACAGATTAACTTTAAAGTTAGCAGAATTAAGTGTTTGGAGAGCATTTTTGAGTCCTCAGATATCTTTTATATTATACAAATATAAGCCATTATGTTATGGCATAGAAAAGAATATGAAGGAAAAATAAGCTAAAGATAATTGCTTTTCTATCTTTCTCATGTTCAGTCATGTCTTTTGCTTTATGAACATGTCTGTCTTCGATCTTATCTAAACTTAGAACAAGGATTAGTGCATGTTTCAGGGTTGCAGTTCCGAATAAAATGTTTTGATTATTGAGTTATTTTGGTAAAAATTCCATAAAACAACATTTATGGTTAAGGTAAAATTGCAGATATTGAACAGATTAATTGATGGTTTGGGGTTTTTTTGTTTTTTGGCGGTGGTTTCCCAGCTATCTTAACATGATTGGGAAAACCCAAAATTGAAGAAGAAACCGCTGCCACCATGTGTTGTGAGCAAGGCTGCACCAGTGTTGGGGCAAGGGGCTTCTCAGCGATCCAGAGACCTAAGACTGAATCTTGTCTTGGCACCTACTGGGTAGATAACCAAGAGGATGTTTTATAACTCTTCTGGCTTCAGTGGACTCAGCTGTCCAGTAGGGATAGGGATTTTAACTTGCAGGGTTGTTATGAGAATTAAACCAAGACAATATGAGTCAGGGCCACAGAGTGTGCACATAGTGGCCCCACAATAAATACTTAATATGTCTATGCATGGTTTATTCATCTTGATAATGGTAGGCACTTTGCAAAACTACAAATTTATAGTTTAATTTTGACTATAAATTCATGCTTAAAAAAAGAGAATCAAGGGGTCAGGACTGATTATATAGTCAAGGGGCATCTTGCATCAGTCTGCTTCCGGTGATCTGAGCTTGAGGTATAGCAAATCACTATTTAGAGACAAAAAATAATAGCAAGAGGAAATGTTTTAGTTATATTTGAAAAATCTTTAAAACAAATACAATAAATGTCAATCACAGGTGTGTTTTTTCTCTTCCCTGTCTAATACTACTACATAGCTACATTCAAGATCAACTTAAAGCCCTACTATTAAGACTCACTTAAAATAGCTGACATTTTAGGGGTCTCTGGGTGGCTCAATTGGTTAAGCATCTGCCTTTGGCTCAGGTCATGCTCAACAGGAAGCCTACTTCTCCCTCTCCCGCTCCCCCTGCTGTGCTCTCTCTCTCTCTCTCTCTCTCTCTGTCAAATAAATAAAATCTTTAAAAAAAGAGAGAGAAATGAGTTCCTAGAGGAAGGTCACTCTGCCTATTTCAAGGCTGTAAGTAGTAAGGAAATTTAATTTTTTCTTTTGCTTTTGTTTCCCACATCAACATGAGTGTGGTTGAAGATACGAGGGGTTTCCATCCTTGTATAAGTGAGACATAAGAACCTGATGAACCCAGAAGCCTGATGTCCTCAGGACTGTTGCTCCAGACCCAGTCCTCCATCTGGTTCCTCAAACTTAGCAGAGGATTCCATCACCTGATTTAACCAGAAATGTAGTTGATCCTGTAGCTAGAATATTGCTGCATTTGCCTGATTGAATCTTTCATGCAGGGAACTTGTCAGCATGTCTACAGGCCAGGGGGCTGAAATTTTACTGAGCTTACAAGTAGTGCTTACTTGTATAACTGTATGTGTGGAGCAATTCATTTGGAGACTTGCTTTCATTGTGATATATCATTTGTCATGAGTTACCAATATCTTCCAGTAAGATCTGACTATTGGAAAAAAGCAAGCTAACTTGGCCCAATTTGCCACGCCATGGTAAGGAGTTGGATTTTATTCTGAAGCATCTGATTTATATGACTAATATTTAGAGAAGGAACTTGAGCGCAGGGAGAGCAAGAGTGGAAAGAAGATGTCTAAAGGATGCTATCGTGATAGCCCAGACAAGCAATGGGATGGTGGCTTAGATAAGACTTTATCTTGGACTAGGGCAGTGGCAATGGTTCTGGGAAAAAATGGACAAATTCCAGATATAATTTGGAAGCAGAATCAATACAACTTACTGGTGGTTATGTTTGGAAGGTTAAGAGAAAGAGAAGGATTAGGATGATTGCTTGCATTTTAGTTTGAGTAATTAGATGGAAGTACTGTTAACGGAGATAAGCATAAGAGGAATAGATTTTCAAGAAGTGACCAAGAGTTCCATTTTGGACACTTTAAGTTTGAGAAGCCTATTAAACATCCAAATGAGCTGGTCAAGTATGGACATTCACTCAATTATTATTTACTCAATGAATTAAATAAACATTTTTGTTTAAAGAGGATTAGTAATTTTCTTTTCTATGAATGACATTCATTCAAACAGAAGCTCTCCCTTTCTCAAACTTTTTAGCATGTGTTAACTGAAATGTATACTCCAACTTAATTTAATGCACACTGAAAGTATTATTGTGATTACGGGTCCATAGGCCAAGTCCTAAATCCACTGTGGGTGGGGATCTTCTAAGACAATCATAACTTCTTAGAGTCCTGGGTCCTAGAGACTGAGTATCCTGGTTCCCATCATCCTTTAAGCATCTGGTTGCCACTGAGCATCATGACCTGAGCAAGTGTCTCTTAAACTCAAATCTTCTCACAATTGCTCCTTATTCAAATTAATCAGGAAAAGAAGAGATAAAGAGAACATATTTCCTACACATTCTGAGAAAGATCTAGTTTAGCATACGGCAAGTGGGAAGTTTCTCAATGTGTGGGTGATTATTGGTCTTGCCAATTCAATGTGCTTTTATCTCAGGAGACATTTTTTGCTGCAGAGGAGGTTGTGCACAGAACTGTGAGAAGTGGATGCACTGGTGAGCTGGAGTGGGCAGACAAGGAGAAGTCATAGGATATGCTAAAAGCACTGCACTTTGCGTTCCTTAGTTGGAGGGTGGGAGTAGGGGGGGCGGAGAGAACATTCTTCCAGGATCTCTCCCTGGAGGTTTGGTAATGGTGTATTAAGTCTGGGTAGTAGTTCTGCACACAATTATGCCTCCTTCCTTGGGAGAAATATAATCCCAAACTTCTCAAATGTTACAGATTCCAGAAGTCAGACAAATCTGTGAGCTTTAGAGAACTGAGTAAATCAGAGAAGGATGGTAGGTGTAAATAAGTGGGTAAAGTAAGAATATTTCTGTAAGTAGAATACAGGATTTGCTGAAATTGTAACAAATGACAAAGACTAGGTAGACCAAAGCATTCCCCTCTTCTAAAAGCACACGGAATGCAGAGCAGCCATGATAGTCCACTATTTCCAGTTCCCTTCACATTTCAGATCAGATACATGTACTTCCTTGAGCATTTAAGAATAAAATAAATAGAAACTTCGATAGGAAGTAAACTTTTATAGGAAATTGAGAGTTATGCAGGAAATTTAAAGCAAATTCTTAAGGCACAGTGTTTCTGAACTTAAGAGGAATGAGTTGAGATTAAATAAAGTTGACCTCTAGTTTGTTTGCAGTTGAAGCTCACATTCAGCCCCTGAATAATTTGAATAGTTTCTTGGCTAAGAGTTCACATCCAAGAGCTGAATATGTTATGCATTGAGCATAAAAGACCCAACCTTTGATTAATCTTTTCTGTTCAAACTTTTCACCACCACAAAGTACTTTCCAAACACAAGCATTCTTGGAAAAAGAGTGCATACTCGGTCAAGGAGCCAGAAAGAAGCAATCTCCAAACACTGAAAACACCACCTTCCCAAGTTCCAACTCCCTCTCTGGAGTCCAGGATTTGTAATGCTAATCTGAGTACCTTCTTCCATCCTGGAAAAAAGGGAAAAATATCAAAGTGATGGAGTTGAATATTCACTGTGGTGTTAAGAGACAACATATTTTTCCAGCAGTTTCCTTTCTTAACTCTTTCTTGGTGTACAAATTTGTACAAAAACAGCATTTGCCTGGTATTTAGCATGATGACAAATGGCTGCCAATTTCAGACAGCATTCCCAAGGGTTTTCATACCGGAAGAATAATCTCACTTACTACTTTGCAATACCCGATTTTGTCCATGATGCTATAATAAACCATCAGCTTAGTTAAAAATCCAGTCCAACTACTTTGGAATTTGGGGACCAAAAACTTCCAACCATTTGTTAGAAATTTTCACTTTGAATCCAGTTGCTTTTGCAACCTAGATGCAGTCGTTTTTCTCTGGAAATTACACATCTCACTAATGATTCAATTAGTTCAAAAAAGATCTAAAAGAGATTTTGGTTTTGTGTTTCTAACATACAGAATGCCTATCAGACTTGGTCAATGGCCTGCCATTACAATTGCCTGGATTACAATTGATATCAGTGTCCTGATGGTTCAGAAAAAATATATATATATATTTTTTAATGTGTCACTATAGAGCACTTTTGCCGCTTGGGTAGACTCTGAAGCTGTAACTACTGACTAAAAATTTGCCTGTTAAAGTACCACACTAGCTGGCCTATTTGTTATTTCCTAATGATCTTCATTGTCTGTTTCTTTTTTTTTTTTTAAGATTTTACTTAATTTTTTGGGAGAGAGGGTGTGAAAGAGACAAGGGTGAAGGGAGAAGGGGAAGGACAGAGGGAAGCACTACCAGGGGCTCCCTCCAGGGACCCTGAGCTGAAGGCAGATGCTTAACCAACTGAGTCACCCAGGCGCCCCGTAATTTTCTTAAAACTTTCCATCTGCCTGTACTTCCTGAGGGCTCTCTGATTAATACTGAAAATAGGCACACATTTTATTTGTATATATATGCTATATTAAAATCAACTTTTTTTAATCCAAAAGTTATAAGGTAAATCTGCATTAGACTTTCTAGAGAAATGAATTTGTATCTGTACTTCGTTTCATAACCCACAATAACTTCTGCATGCAAAATACATGCATTTAAATCCTTTAATTTGGTACACTGGTACACTTCAGATTAGCTTTTTTTCTCATTCAAAGCAGTTTGCTTTATGCAGCTGTTGGGAAAAGAAAATAATTATTCCCCAGGCTATTCTATAAGTCAGTCCAAATTGGGTTTAAACTTTTATTCTTTTCAAGATATAAAATGTGTTTTTTCATTTTTCTTTAATTTACTGAATTTTTGAATATGCAAAGTTCTAGAAATATAGGAGTAAATTTATGACCTCAGCAAAGGTACTACAGCAGTTTTTCTTCCATAGGATGCCTATGTTACCACATATTTTACCTCTCATAAAATTTTATATAGTTAAAAATCATAATACTACTTTTTTTGTAGAAAGTCATCATTTTCCAGCTATGTATTTCATAGTTATATTTTACTCCCCAAATATAATTTTTTTTATCACATAAGATTTATCTGTCCTTTGGAAACTTAAAAAAACAAATGCTAAATCTTCCCTCAACATAAACCACACTGTGATATTATTGGTTCTCCTAAAATGGCAGAAACCAGATGAGGCCAGAGAGAAATGACCCTGATTAAAATAAGATAAGTTTTCACAGTGCCTGGGTGGCTCTGTCGGTTAAGCGTCTACCTTAGGCTCAGGTCATGTTCCCAGGGTTCTGGGATCAAGCCCTGCGTTGGCTCCCTGCTCAGCAGGGTTCTGCTCCTCCCTCTGCCACTCCCCGCTGCTGGTGTGCCTCTCTCTCAAATAGATAAATAAAATTAAAAAAAATAATAAGGTCAGTTTTCTTCCGTGTTTATGAAAGATTATCAATACTATACATAAAAGTGAATAAGCATTACTAAGGGTCCCAACTTTTTCCAGCTAATTTTGGAATGCCATCCTTAACATATTTTAAATTTCCATATCTACTATATTCCATTACCAGAATTTCTATCCTCTCCACTGACCTACCTATTATTATACCAAAACAATACTATTTTACTTACTATAATTTTAAAATGAGTTTTTGTTTCTAGAAGGAAACTTTTCTACTATTTTTCACTTTCAAAATTTGACTATTCTTGCTTGTGTATTTTTTATATGAACTTCAGAATCACTTCATTTTGTTCCCATACCTTAAGAAAAATCCTGATGATATTTTTATTGGGATCACATTAAACTCATGGATTAAAATAAGGTGACATCTTTATGATGTTGAGTCCCCAGTCCTAGAATATGATAAAGTCTTTCCATTGGTCCCAGTCTTTTTCATATCTCCAGGTAGCATTTAAAATTTTTCTTTATGTAGATCTTTCACATTCTTAAGTTCATTTCTAGATAGTTTATATTTAATGCAGCTTATTTTCTCATTTGGAAATAGGAAAACTATTGATTTTTGACTCTTGATTCTATGTAGTTTTATACTTTGCCACCTCACTTTACTGAATTCTCTAATTGTTTGCAGGTTTTTAGTTTTCCTCAATCTACCTACAGTCTAAATACAAAACAACTATCCCCACCCAAACAATAGAAGAGTTTACTTTCCCAGTGCTTTGCATTGTTCTCAAAGTATCTTAGTTGGATAAAATGTACATTGTGATTTAGTGAAACTTGCATAAGTTTCCTCTCAGTGTTCAATACACAGGTGAGCAGAAGAAATATTCACTTTTAGGTATTATGTGCTATGCTTTGTGGTAAGGGCTTTATATTCATTATCTCATGAACTTAAGCAACTCTATGACATAGGTACTCGGTTATACCCACTCTGTAGATGAAGAAACCAAGAATCATGGAGCATCTGGGTGGCTCAGTCGGTTAAGCATCTGCCTTCGGCTCAGGTCATAATCCCAGGGTCCTGGGATCGAGTCCCACAACGGGCTCTCTGCTCTGCGGGGAGCCTGCTTCTCCCTATGCCTCTCTCTCTCTCATGAATAAATAAATAAATAATAAAAATCTTTTAAAAAAAGAAAGAGAAAAGAAAGAAACCAAGAAGCAGAGGGTCAGTTAACCTGTCCAAGCTTACAGACCAGGAAGTGGCAGAGTCAGAATTTGAAATCAGAGCTAGTTGGCTCCAAATGAAATGCATGAGACTGAGAAAACAACTGTCTCTAGGTTCTAGATTTTGAGGCGCTCTGGCACCCTGCAGCTAGAGTAACCCAGGGAGGAGTTAACCATAGTTGAAGAGGTTAGACTTAGCTCAGATGATCCCCCAAAGGTCACAAACCACTTGTACTCTGGAACCAACCACAATGCCACATGATTTCTCCTTAGCACACATATGGATTCTTTTTCTAATAAAGGGGGTACTAATTGCAGGCCTCAAACTTATATGCACAAGAAATCAATTATCTTCATTTTTCTGTATCTCTTATAATTTCCATTATGGGTTCCCATTATACTTTATCTTGGTTCATTCTGTATAAGCTCAGTCAAGTCTGGTTTCCCTTAATACATTTAAAGATTCCTCAGTCTAGTCATGGTCTCCTGAGTTAGTTCTAGGGCTTCAGAACCCCATTTCTGGAGTTGAAATTAAGTTCTGCAACCATCAAGAAGGTGGGCAAAAGGTCAGCTAGTCATTATTCTTCCGTACTGGCGTTCTTGGAGATGCATCCTGTGGTCTCTTGTCTCAGGTGTCGATCTGCTCAGATTGCTCATCTAAATGAGTCACAGTTCTATCCTCATGGCCAGCTATGCTTCATTTAGTCACATGGCCTTTCAGGGACATGGGGAAAATCTAGATATTCTTTTAGGGTTACATAGGGATACCCATTATTACTCCATTTCTCCTGAATTATTTTTCAGAGGGAGAGCCACAAGTTTTGCCATGCTTTTTGCTATGAACTGAATTGTGTCCCCCCCAAATTCATACATTGAAGTCCTAACCCCCAAAGTGACTATATTTGGAGATGCAGCTCTTGGAAGGTAATAATGGTTAATAAGTCATAAGGGTAAGGTTCTAATACAATAGGATTAGAGCCCCTGTAAGATCTCTCTCTTTCCATGTACCTGTACAGAGGAAAGGCCACGTGAACATACAGTGAGAAGGTGGCCATCTACAAGCCAGGAAGGGAGACCTCACCAGAACCCAACCATTCTGGCACCCTGATCTCAGACTTCCAGGCTCCCAAACTGTGAAAAATAGATTTCCTGTTGTTTAGGCCACCTAGTCTATTAGTTATGACAGCCCAAGCAAACTAAGACACTTGGACTCCAACTAGTCATCTCTTTACTCTCAAATTCTCCATACAACATCTATCTGCAGTTTCTATTACTCTTCACCTTCCCCCTCTCCACCCTCTACTCCCCAAAAAAGCTCAGAACTGAGCCTCTTCTTTTGCATTATCTCCTCCCACAAATAACATAGATGGCTCTTGCTTTCTTGCTTCTCCAAGAATCTTATCTAACAGAAAAGAAGAGGGGTGATAAAAACTGGATCCACTTTATTACATATTCTTTCTAAAGCTATACCTAGATCTTTGCTTCTGAAATCCAAAGACAAGATATTGACTTCTCACTTTCAGCAGTGGCAACTTTTCCTCGAAGCAGTCGTTGCTCTTAGCTGGCTGTTCAAATAAGAACAGGACACAGGATAACAGAAAATATTAGGTTAAAAATCGAATTATTATCATACTGTAGTAAGTTTTTATATCTGAGCATAGGCAAATGAAAATGTCCAAGCTGTAACAATATTATAATTGAATTACTCAATCTTTGAGGTTGTGAGGGACAGGCTCACCCATACTACCTAAGATGATGGGAGTTATTAGTAAGAATACCCCAGAGTAAATTAATGCAGAAAACTGTCCCCACAACCAATCATGCCTAGAATGAAGTGGAATATTATACATCCTTTTGTGGCATACACCTAAATTTCTAGCAACTCCACAGCAATGAGTGTGACCCAATGTTTGTCATCCTTTCAAAAGCAGGTATCCACTGAAACCCCAGTCCTATGATGTGGCTATGCTTTACTCTTAGAATTTCTCTGTCTCTGCTGGTTTTTTTCTTGGCTTCCGTTGTCTTTATGTCCTTCTGTTTCATATGCCCCCAAGAAAGTGTCTCAATGGGTTAGTCGGGCCTCATCAAACAGAGCCCACTATTTGGCAGTGTTCTCATGCCAGGCTACCTTCTAGGCCTCAGCCTCCCTAATGTCCAGGCTATCAAATGTTGCAAACTAGCCACATTAGAGAATAAATAGCCAAGAGGTGAATTTTGCTCACTGCACATTGTTTTATAAATTTGAGTCAACATTGAAAAATAGAAGATTTTACTAAAATCAGAGTTGTCTTTTCCTAAAAAATCGGAATTGGCAACAATGTGGCAACAGAATCCACAACCTAAAATCAAGTCAAGCACCCAGAGCTGAACTGTGACTTTTCCTGATAGTCAGAGCTTGCTATCTCCAGCCTAGCAGCCCCCACCACTCATGCAGTGTGTGCTGAAGGGCTGGATCTGCTTCTTTCAGTTATTGCCTGGCACTGAAGGTGTTTGAGTTTGAGACCTTTGTGACCTCTGTCCAGGACAGTTGATTCTGGTCTACATGGCCGTGACCAGCATTGAGGAGTCATATGACAGAAAAGAAAGAATGATGGTTATGTGAAAGGAGTTGCCTCTATTTCTCTCAGAAGAGGCCTCTTCAGTGAATCAGGTAGTTTCAGGAACTGTCTAGCAATTGCCTGAAAACTTTCTGAAAGAGAACAACTCAGTGATCAGTTCAGATCTAGAGACTCTGACAACCTGATCAACTCCCATTACTGGGCTCTCACTCTTTATCTCTCATATTTAAATTCCAAATACTATCCTCCATTCTTACTTCTCCTAGGACTTTTCCAGAATAAGGGATATCAAATACCAGGACTGAGACATTCTTGTGTGTTAAAAATTGTGAAACAGTAAAGTGTGTTTCTTGTGTATTGTTTCTCAAGCCCTCCCTTTGAATGCTTTTCCTTTTTAGTGGCCAGTTTTCTAGTGGCCACCCCTTTCTATAATATTAGAATCCTTCCTGGGGCACCTGGCTGGCTCAGTAGGTATGAGCCCCACATTGGGTGTAGAGATTACTTAAAAATAAAGTCTTTAAAATATATATATATGTATATTAACATTCAGATTTGAATATAATCTAATAGGCTCCAAGGTTGTGAAGTACAAAGCCACCCAGGTAGCAGCACTACAAGACCCTAAATCATCAAATATAATTTTGTGGTATATTTAGAAATGTCTAAAGGAAAGTAAAACGCATTTGAGAATATTTTCCATAACAATAAAATAATTTAATTTATATCATAACCTTTGATTAATCAGAAAATGTTGTTGATCAGATAATCCATTTTCCTAGGCATGTCTGTTAAAGTTATATTACTAAGACTGAAAAGTCTTAGATCAGAGGCTGCTATCTCATTGACCTTGAGAATGAGGGTGCTATGAAGTTTGGGAAGATCACATCCATCTAAGACCCAGCACTTTTGTACAGTGGGATCTGGTGAAATGAACCCCAAGGACATTTTTAATGGGCCCAGTCATATTTAATCTAGGGAGTGCCTACTTCAGGATGAGTGACATGCTCCTACTTCTACAGGGATGAAAGCAGATATGTTACTATCCTGGGTCCATTAAGAGGATCAACTCTTCTTCTAACTCCAAACTTCCAACCCTAGGAAACTGTCTTTTTGAGTCATCAATTGCCTGGTCCCTTTAAGATGTAACATCACTTCCTTTACACTATCCTGACTTATCCCATCCTCCAACACGGATACCCAGCTGTGAGCTAGGAGTAACACTATAGCACCCCAGCCCCTTTCTTTTCAATCACATTTGCCTGTAGGAAAAGTGGGATTTGCATAATGCAAGAGTAAGAGGAATTGGAAGGAGGAGTTCGATCCTGGCATTCTTTCAGAAAATCAACTGTAAAACCTATTCCCTCTATGAATGAGTCTCTGAATTATAATTCCTCTCCTTTCTTAAAAACTGTCTATTCCCAGCAATTTTCTTGGCCAGTAGAATACTGATAGTAATATCTCACGACCAAGTTAAGGTCTGTTACTCAAATTCTGAATCTGCAACAGAATGGATGTACAGTCCACAAAGTCACTGGCCAACTTTCCAAGTCATCTTTTCCTCCTCCATGCACTGGGGAAATGAAGCATTCACTTTGATCAGAAGAAGGTAAGAACTTTGAAGTAGAAAAGATTATTATATTTTACTGTAAACTCAGTTCAAACATTGATTCTTCCAATTAACTATCGGTAGTAACCTTGGTAGAAGGTACTTCTACTTCCCCATGTGCCAAACAGGGATAGTAATTATGCATCATATAGTTTTGCAAAGATTAAACAGGATGTATATTTGTCCAGCATATCAGGGAAGTCAATAAAAGCGAACTCTGCTATCCAATAGCATCTAGCAGAGTGCTAAGCACAGAGAAGGAGGCTCAGTTGTTTTTTTGCTAATATGTTCCATCAATTGATTACTTTCTGCTTGATAAGACTTGATCTTTTTACACACCATTGCAATCTTTTCCTACAAAGTGCTTTATTATGACTCTCCAAGCTACCAGTGAGAAAAGTCTATTTTATTGCCATATTTTAAAGATAAGTCATCTGACTCTAAAAATAAAAGACTTAACGGGTATGATGCCAGGGAACGACGTGTGAATTTTTTCCTATAAAGTGGGCTAGATTATTTCCCAGGATTCCAGGTGACTAGAGAAACTTTTTGAAGACTCGCTCTGACCGGTCATTTCCCAGCATAGGAGAGTGTAGTAGTGCAGCCTGTCCCACCAGCCACCGGGCAAAGCCATTCCCCTTCATGTTGACCAAAACAGGGCTCGAAAACTTCCCTTCCATTCAAGCCCCTGCTCCTGCATTCTCTGCTTCGTAAGTTAAGAGATTTCTCTTGAGATGCTGATTTGTACTTTAAAAAAAATGAACTTATGCTTGGAAAGCTTGCTGCAATATTATATGATGATGTAATTATTTATGTAGTCACGGCTGAGCCTATAGAAGCCAAAAGCTTTAAAATCTATATCTACAGTTATAGATTTAGACAGTACTCCTCCACGTCATTTACACACACACACACACACACACACCCCTCAAATATTTCTTTAAGTTTCAGACCACTTTTGATGTAACTGTATTCTCTCTATTTTGACATTCTTGAAGCAGCCCTAGTGAAGCTTAAGATTAAAATCACAAGTCTTGCAGTTCAGACAGAGAATAAAGTATAAACGCTGAAGGTGATCTCATGTGCTCAGAATTAAGCCTTTAAAGGTCAAGCTGACTTAAAATATGGACCAAACAATATAGCATTTAGAAAAGGAGCTTTCTTTACCCAGTCTTAACTAATGCAATGAAGTATATTTTCATCTTTATTATTAACAATGCTAGTTCAGCAATGCATTTTTTTCATGCTATTTTCCTCTTTTTAATTTGGGAATATGACTCTTTGTAAAAATAAATATGCAGTAAATGATGGCAATAAATTATGATCACAGTTTGCTGACTTAGAATAAAGGAAGCCCAGAACAATGTATTGCCCATTTTAGGTTAATAGTTAGCAGAATTTTTATATAAGATGAATTTAACAACTCCTGAAAAGTTAAAAATAATTTCTGCTTCTATTATTTTTACATTAGCAGGGTCTAGGTCAGTGGCAATAACAAGGAGGCAGCTTGGAGGGGGGCTTTATTTAGTCCCCTCATAACCATCATCAGCCTCCCATCATAGCTACCCCAAATAGAATCCAACCAAAGTAGAGCACTGTGTATGCTATTCAAACTGAGCTCCAAACAAGTCCCCAGGCTGCTTCTTCCAATAGATGCTATCTCAAAGCTTCTCCTATCTTGACAGTCTAGAGACACCCCTCATCTGAATATCTCTGTTTATATCCTCCCAATAACCATCATTCTGCCTTTTAAGAGTTTATGTCATAGTTTGGCCATAAGAGCCTGGAGGTGGGGAGCCCACACACAGAGAGGGAAAACAAAAAAACAAGCCATTTTGCGCAAGGGACTCATTTGTACAAAAGTGCCAGACCACTGTGTACTGTGATCTGAGTTGAGCTAGATAATTTTTCTGGGCCTCAATTCCTCCACCCATAGAATGAAGGACTTAAAGGGGCTGATCTCATAAGTCCTTTGCAGGGCTCCAAGCCTCGGATTCCTGGTCTCATCGAATATCTCAATTTGGATTGCTTATCAACACCTGCTACTGATCCTGCATACCTGGGTCCCTTTTGTTATCTTTAACCATTTTTCCGCAGGAAATGAAAAACTCAAGCAGGATAATTACAGAGAATCAAGCCAAGATGCTACCCCATGGAGAAAGTCCCCTTAGCTCGGCACCCCTCCCATCACCCCACCACCACCAAATGAAAAGCTGTCTGGGGTGGAAACCTCCTGCAGAGTTGCATGGTCAGTGGGAGAAGCTGAGTAAGATCATATGAAGCAAACCACTCGGCTTATCTCTAGTCTCCCTTTCTTCCTTCCTTTACTCATGCTCACAGTAGAAACAAAGGGAAATGTTTTAAAGTTCCTGGCTTCTCCTCCCCTACAAAAGGGACTTTTCTGGAGAAGGGGAAGGGAGGGCAAAACAAAGAAGGAAACAACGACTTAGAACAGTCTACAGGAGGACTCCCACTCGTGCTCGGAAATGCTGGTTGCCTATTAGGTGCAGCCCCACATCCCCGGCAGGTGCTGCGGCTCCTGGAGCCCTGGCTGAGGCCCAAGGGACCCGGACTTTGTGGGGAGGGGCTCCTGGGTGACTTGGCCACGGGAAAGAAAGCCTCAGGGTCAGCAAACTGCCAGTCCCCATAAGTAGATCTAATTATGACTGCTTACTTCAAAAAGAGGATTTAACCCAAAGCAGATTTAGCAGGGCAGTTTCCAAAGGGCAGCAGGAATCCCGGGCCTGACCTTTGAGAAAATCCTATAGGCTTCACTGCCTCCGGGAACTCGGCAAGCCAGTCACCGTAGACTCCTCAGATCGCAGAGAAATTCAGGGATGCCAACTTGAGTTATCAGGGTCCTAGTGGGGGTGTTTAATTTAGCATCACGGGTGTCTGGCAGGGCGTGCCCACAGCAGTGTGTGCACTGGTGGTCAGTCAGAGGATTGTTCTGGGGGAAAACACTGACAGTAAATAATATAAAGTACTCAAGTATAACCTGTTAAGTCAAAAATACTATTTAAAAACCTTAAGGTGGTTTGATATGTAAGTAAGCATCAAAGATCTCTTAGTGAATTCTTATCTAATACAGGAAAGTTTGCTGATGTATCCCAGTAGTGCTGCTGATCAAAGTATCAAAAGTATCTTAAGATAATTTTTTTTTAAATTTTTACTTTGATTTTAAAAACTGAGGTAGCACTTTGCTCAGGGGAAGTGGTTGCTGGAGTTGTTTTAGTAAAATGAGACAACTCCAAAAGGGTACAGAGGATTGGAATTGTTCATGTAGAGTTGATCAACATGAAGTTAGTAAATAAACACATCTGGGATAAGCTGATTGTAGAGTATAAAAGTACTTTGTGAACTATAAAGCTCTCCATCGTGTGTTATTATTTCAATTACTCTCACAGAACACAAAAATCAGGAAGACAAAAAAGAAAGGAAAAGAAACAGCCTGGATAAGTACAGTCTCTCCATCCACACACTTCATTCAACTGATGAATCACTGAACTCTACCTCTGAAACATAATACACTATATGTTAATTAGTTGAATTTAAATAACATTTAAAAATAAATAAAAATAAATAAACCAACAACCCTGTAAGTGAATTGGTGCCACCTCAAGCATTCAGCTTACGGGGGAAACTGTAGAAAAGTCAGGTGTGTCTGGTTCTAAATCAAATCATTTACAACGTGACCGGAAAACAATTCACACAGGTGTTCTTTAAAATTATTTGATTTCAGATCTTTTAAGAAGTCACTATCAAACAAGCTCCTACTCTTTCACCTGACCACATTCCAACACAGAACCCCTACCCAGAGGGCTATTGTAGACATGCATAATTTACACTGTCATTAAAACCTTGTTTGCAAGATCCATGCTTGAGGTTGGAAAGTTCACAGAGACTGAGGGAGTAGAGTTTATTCTCAGAGCTTGGTTACCCCAAAAATGTCAAATTAGGCCATCTGTTTGTTCAAACACGAAGCTGATAAACCTTAGCTTACAGGAGCAGAAGACAGGCTTAAAGGAATGGAGAGTATCATATATTACGCTCCAGCAAAGAAAATTTTGTTCTCTTTTCCATTTCTCCTTCCCCAAGGGATGTGCCAAGTCCAACAATAAGTAAAAATTACCAATAATTTTTTAAACATTTAACAAAAACCTGTGTTGCTTCATGCGTTTATTTACTCTTACTGTGACAGCTTTTTCTTATAAGCAAACTAATCTGGGAAAACCATCTCTCTTTCTCGTAACTAAATATATGATAAAGCTGGGATTAGGAAAGCTGTCTCCAAGTGGCTCTTAATTTGCAAGTCCTAAACACAGAAGCAGACACGCTTGGTAACTCAAAGCATCAGGATTAGATGTCACCGGTTTCAAAGATTGTGGAATTCACAGACATAACCATTCAGCGGAGGAAAGAAAAGGGAGAGAATAAGCTAAAAAGGAGATGCTGAGCAAAACTGGAGAGTATAGAAGAGTTCATTACAAAACTTTTCAAGTTGGAGTCTCGACTTCAAACGTGGTGATCCCGGGGTCTGAAAGAACTACCTGCCAGGACAGATATCAATGCTCAACATGCGGAGGTTTTATTTGGGGTTGTTTTTGTTATTGTTTTTTTACACTGAGTTTTAAGAGTTATGCAACCCTTAGAAAGCAGGTAGTTCTAGTCATTAAGTAATTTATACACAACCAAATATTAAGATTTTCTGTTGTGGTATTAGGAATGAACAGGATTCATTTTAAATGGTTAAGCTTACAAATTTTTCAACCACTTATTCAGGAAGTGAAAGTAGATTATTTTCCATAGAAGGAAACTAGTAGAGAGGCTTTTCGAATGTAGGTGCTTCATTGATCATATATTAGCTCCCCAGGTTTGTTTCCACCTATATGGCTTTATGGCTTTCAACGTCCTAGAGGGAATCAGGTGTCCCACCCCATGCACCCCCAAACCTATTCACATGGATGATTGTCTCATTTTCTACAAGCCATTCAGGTCACAAACCACTTGGAACTTGAAGTCAGAACCTGGGCACCCGTCTGTGGTGTCACCGGGCTGAAGTCGGCTCCCGGACCAGAGGGACAGAGACTAAAGGACGGCAGGGATCTCCCTGCAACTGGGGGCACGCGTGCACATTACCTCTCCCGCTCCTGCTCCAGCAGGTTGGTGAAGTCGTCGCTCTTGTTCATGTAGTCAGTGTGTTTGTGCTTCTCGCTCTCTAACTCGTACACCGTGCGCCGGTGACACTTCTCTGCCAGCAGCAACTGCTCTAGCATGCGCCGGTACGTCTCCTTCTGTTTTTCCTCAAGTCTGTCCAGCTGCGTAAACCAACATGGGAAAGAGCTTACTATTTCATTTGATTTGCATAGGACTCAAAATATTGTATTGGTCTACCGATTTATTATCTGAAGGAGAGAACATTGAGTCTGGTGTCCTCTGCCATTTTCCCTATTCCATCATTTTGTCTAGGCCAACTGGTTCTCCAAACTAGCCGTGAAAGGCTGCAGTAACTTCTGGCCTCCTGGACCTTCTGCTGCGAGCAGATGTATGGTTCCTCAACTTTTCAGAGAACAAACTCTTTCGCTATTTCCGTGAGATGGCACAAAACCTTATACTTAGCAAGAAAGAGGGTAACGGTTCTCCCAGTCTCAGAAAAATGAAGAGCTCAGCATGGTACCTGCACCAAACTTCTCCCCTGGGAAGTCATTATCATCATCACAATCTTTTTTAAGACTTGCCATTACATGCACTTCTAGGAAAAGTATGGGAAGGATCCACAGTCCTCTCTCTTCAAAATATGCTAAATATAGGGAGGATTTCAGGACTTATAGAGAGCACATGTCTCAGACTAAAAGAGATGCTGTCAAATATTATTACAGGACCTTTACAAAAAAGAATTTATTTATTTATTTGAGAGAGGGGGAGCGAGAGAAAGCGTGCGCATGGGTGGCGGGAGGGGCAGAGGGAGAAGGAGAGAATCTCATGCAGACTCGCTGTTGAGTGTGAAGACTGTCGCAGGGCTGGATCCCACGACCCTGAGAGCATGACCTGAGCCGAAATCAAGAGTAGGATGCTTAACGGACTGAGCCACCCAGGTGCCCCAATTACAGGGCTTTTTGTGCCTGTTTGTCTGCCAGGCTAGAAGATCTTTAAAGGGAGCCTTGATGAAGTTTTTAGTTCCTACTACCTAACACAGTGCCTGGGACAAAGTAAGTGTTCAGTAAATGTTTGTTCAATTGGACCAAATCTTGCAATATTAATAGTTCCCTATCCTAGTCTCCTCTTCAAACTCTAGTACAGGGTTTCTCAACTTCAGTACTACTGACATTTTTGGCCAAATCATCCTTTATTTTGGGCAGCTGTTTTGTGCACTGGAGGATGTGTGGCAGCATCCTGGATGTGCACTGGGTGTGTGGCAGCATGTGCAAAGGATATGTGGCAGCATCCTTGGTCTCTGCCCCCTAGGTGCCAGTAGTACTACTTCTGACTGTGACAAACCTATCCTCAGAAGTTGCCAAATGTCCCTCGGAGGGCAAAACACTTCCACCACCACCCACCCCAAACTGAGAACCACGGCTTTAGTTGAAACATATTTAAAATCCATTCTCAATCTACAACCTACCCCCTAAAACTTAATGGGGGTAATTCCATGCGGCATCAGCATCAGAGTTCTTCCACTGGGTTCTCCATGTTTGTCCCTCAGTCATATGGAGGATCTGAGGTTACCTCTACAGTTGTGTGAGATCTTCATTGTGGGGATCATTTCTGGGCCCCCAAATAAAAGAGATACTGCCTGCATAATCCTTAGTGTTTCCGACCAGATCTCCATCCCTTTGTGTAAGAGCCTGTGACTAGACAGACTGGTAGAGAAGCCCAGGTTAACTGGTGGCAAATAATATTTGATACCATTAGGGATTGGCAAATTGTACTTTTATGTCTCCTGGTAAATTTCTGTAGTCTTAAAAGGACAGCTTCCACAAGACATTTCCTTTATTGGAATATCCCTATTACAAACTATTCTCCCCAGGAACTCTTCCATCTTTTTACTATGTGATTTTCATTATATATTATAGAATTTGTCAAGCATTTTTAAAGTATCATCATCACCATCATCAATGTAGAAAGAGCAACTCTTTCCCTCTTTTGATCCTTTCTACTTTATCATGAAATAGGACCCACATTTCTTTTGAAAGTACTTGGAAAGCAGCTTCTGCCTATTTCTTCATACCTTCCCTTAGGGAAGGAGGGGTGACTTATTTGAAAGTTGTAACCCAGCAATTGCACTACTAGGTATTTACCCAAAGGACACAAAAAATACTGATTCAAAGGGGCACATGCACCCCTATGGTTTATAGCAGCATTATCAACAATAGCCAAACTATGGAAAGAACCCAAGTGTCCATCGACTAATGAATGGATAAAGAAGATGTGATATATATATATATATACATAAATATATATATAATGGAATATTACTCAGCCACCAAAAAGAATGAAATCTTGCCATTTGCAACAACATGGATGGAACTAGAGAGTATACTGTTAAGCGAAATAAGTCAGAGAAAGACAAATACCATATGATTTCACTCATGTGGAATTTAAGAAGCAAAACAGATGAACATAAGGGAAAGGAAAAAGAAATAAATAATACATTATATGTTAAAAAAAAAGAAGAAGATAGCAGGAGGGGAAGAATGAAGGGGGGGAAATCGGAGGGGGAGACGAACCATGAGAGATTATGGACTCTGAAAAACAAACTGAAGGTTCTAGAGGGGAGGGGGGTGGGGGGATGGGTTAGCCTGGTGTTGGGTATTAAGGAGGGCACATTCTGAATGGAGCACTGGGTGTTATATGCAAACAATGAATCATGGAACACTACATCAAAAACTAATGATGTACTGTATGGTGATTAACATAACATAATAAAAAAATTGAAAAAAGAAAAAAGAAAGTTATATTTGGGTTAGGGAACTAGGCATAAGCAGCTCAGCCTTTTCATTTCTTATTTTTTGACTCTGCCTGCCATAAAATGGTACACTGTGCTCTGAAGGCCCAAACTCTCCTTCAAGTGGTTTCTCCAAAGTCTAGGAGGGAAAGCAATAGAAAGTCTGGTGGTATTCATTTGTCTATTCAGACCAATAATAAAACAAAATGCTTTAACTCATCTATCCAACTCCTGCAGTTACTCTCAATCCCTTCAAGGAACTCTGGAGGGGAAGATGGGGACATTATTAACTGAATAGCTAAGATATTCAGAAAAATAGACATTGTGAGGGCATGTGGAGAAAAACAGCTTATGTTGATATGACGTGTTCTGAGTCAGCCTAGGTAGAAGGTAGACATTAGCTTTAATATGTCCTGTCCACATGGGTCTTTGAGATTGATTGTTCTCAGCAGCTACAGTCCTGGGGCTAGCCCACTGGAGCAGTTGCTGGGGTCTCAGTGGGCTATGTTCCCCTCACCTACACTAGCATAGCTTGACCCCAACACTGATTACATAATCAGGAAGACATCTTTTTGTCTTGTAACACACTGAAAGGGTGCCAAGACGCTGGTGTGCACACTGTTTTTCACACAGAATTGCAGGCCCAGCCTTTAAATTGCAGAGGTAGCAAATTCCTTTTTAGCAATAAAGCATTCATGTGTGAGGATCTAGCTTTCAATTTTAAATTCTAGATGTAAGAACCAACCTACATAGCAAGAGATCAGCTGTATGAGACCCTGTTTCTTATTATTTTGTTTGGAACTACACAGAGCTCCCAGGAGAGAACTTAGGTGGGCTAAGCTCTCTCTTGGATCTATGTGGCTTGTCTAGAGGCTCTGAAGACCACCTCCCATAACTATGGGCTCTGTTGATTCATTAATCATGTACACTGTGTCCATGACTTTTGATTTTCAGGATCCAAACTGTGGCTCAACCATAGAGGAATAGTTGCTTTTATTAATGAATAGCGAAAGTGAAATGGGAACCTGTTACTTTAGAAATACAGCTCCCACTTGGACAGAGGTGGAAGGAAACTGAAATGAAATCATCATAACACTGAAGGCCAAAAGGAGAGTATACCTGGAAGTCTTATTCTACTAAATCAAGTTGATGGAGAAGAGGCTTAAGGACTTGAGATGGAGAGAAATTTCAGCATGTTTTAGACAAAAGAATCATGGTTGAGGAAGTGCTTTTAGCTGTTATCAGCAGAAGGCTAACTGGAGAAGTATTAAGGGATTTGGGAAGAGACAGATCTACTGAATCTAAATCTAAATCTAAGTCTACTAAAGAGGAAAAAAAAGACTTAAAGACCAAACTGGAATACACAAGAGAGAAATGGATCTAAGTGCTATAAAAGATAGGGCTATAAAGAAGGGAGATATTTTAGTCATTATTTGAATCAAAATGAGTGACAAGAGGAGGTAGAGATAGGTGAGCACAGAGAACAGAGCAATGTGAGTCCCCCCACAAAAAGTGTTGGAATCCAGAAAATGTCTGAGGAATGTGCTGTAAAACTGCTGATAGTTCTCCATGAGATCAGTTGGGAGTCATTCTCTTGAAGACTGCAACAGCTATTCGAAGTGGATACATAAAATATAGACAGATTTAAGAATTAAATTCTGAGAAGATTAAGGTAGAACATTTGAAGCATTATTTGGTGAGTTTCAGGGTGTCAGCTAAAACAGATGGGCCCTGAGTGAACACGCTCGAGAATCTTGGAGATGTAGAGTTTGAAGGAAAGATGAGTCAAACATCAGGGAATTCAGGCAGGACAGTAACATAAACAGTTCAAACATGGATATAGTGAGATGAGAAAAGATCTGTCAGTGAGGATTATCCAACCCAAGGACATAAACGTAGATAAGATTTGTCTTATACAAAGGATCCTCTTGGCAGGCTCATAACTCCTTGATTTTACTTCTATCACTGAGGGAGACCATATAATACAGAACACAGAAGGTAACTGCCCCAGACTGACTGGAATCCTGTTGTAGTTAAAGGATTTTCTCTACCTGCCTTCCTTCCCTTAGACATTGCCTAAGTCTCTACTTTGGTCTTGCTAAGAGTAACATGGGCCTGCATTATGCTGAGTCATTTTGCTTGAGATAAACTGACTATGGAACTGAGGATTTTCTTGTATTTTTAATACTTATGCATGTAAGGTTGGTATTATGATACTTTCATGTGTTCTAATAATTCTTTAGACTCTTCAATAAAAGGGGAATAGGGGGACTTTAGGATATATTAGTTAAACTTTGAAAATGCTTAAGATTAAGATCCTTCTGGCTAAGGCTAAGCAGAATAAGAATTTGGGAAGGAAAGACACTGAAACCTTGATTTCTTTGGAATTTTACTTAAGAATTATGAACTTTCATATCCTGGATTTTAATTCACAAAGAAGCTCAGGGGGATTTAATATTTGCTGCTTAATTTCTCCCCAGATATTTGGCAAGGCAGAGGGGGTCCACCACATGGGGTTCATTGCTTAACCTCTGGTGAGTTCTATTGGATAACCTAGCTGGGCCTAATTTGGTACGGAAATTAAAATGAGCAGTGATTTTGGGGCTTGAGATGCAGCATGGCTTCTAAGAATAAGAGCTAGACTATCTGCTCATGGTCCCAGGAGGCTAATGGAACAGTGATTGTATTGGGATCGTCCCTCATGAAGTTGGAAGAAGGACTCCTGCTCCTGGGTAACAACAACTTGATTGTTAAATCCGAAAGGTTAGGAGACCCCAAATTTGTAGATGGTAGAAGATAAATCTTTTCTCCTTCTAGCATTCTATTTTTCCCACAAAGCGGGACCTTACCATTTTGTCAGAATTGGGAAAAGTAGCCTCTGTCTTTCTCTCTACCTCCTCACTCACTCCTCCCCAAGTGAGGAATAACTCTTCAGATTGTGAGTTGAGGAGAGAAAGAAACCAAAAAGCTTGTCCAGCTAAGCCAGTTCTAAAAGGGCCACCCACAGGGTGGGTGTTTTCTGCTCTGCTCTGCTCCTCTGCCCACAAGATAGGAACCCTTGGGTTAGGCCTACTTTCTGAAGGTAGGTCAGAAACTCCTTCTTTGTGTACTTTCCATAGAACTCACTGGGTTAGAGGCAGTGCTTTTGGGTAAGTGTGTGTGCTTTCAGACCTACCTCTCCTTTGAGGTGTTATCCCAAGCTCTAACTTGGGAGAAAAGAATTAGGAAACTTAAATGATATCCAAACTGAGTTCTCCAATCCAGGGGGTTATTGTAAGAATATTTAATGAATATTTTGACCTCATTATGTCTTTCACGCCTCAAACCCCTCCAAGTTTGGAACTAATTATAGGTGTGAGCGAATATCACTGCTCAAATCCCAGCAAATGCTAATGGATAGTATTTGTTGAGTACTCAGTATGTACCAGACACTATGTTAAGAGCTTTACAGACATTGCTTCATTTAATCTTTACAACAACTCTAGGAGATACACACTGTTGTTACTCCCACCTGACAGAGAAGGAAATAAGCTTAGAGAGCTGAAGTGACCTGCCCAAAGCCATATGCAGCTGGTAACCGTGGCTCTCAGACATGGAAGTGGATCCCGTCATTTGACTGCATCCCATCATAAATCATTTCTTAACATTTTAGGCAAAGATTAAAACGAGCTCCAGCTTATCCTTGCTGCAGAAATTAGGGTAATTACGGGATCATCAGTCTGCTGTCAATAATGTCTCAAGCAGATCTTATCTGAGATCTGTCAAACTGAGCTTCTACAAAGGCTTGACATAAGATATTATCTTTTATATTATATTATTATCTTTTATATTATAATAGATTGCTTCACTTTTAATTTCTGTGTTCTTTTTCTTCATTTATGATGCTAATTTCATATCTCTGCATTTTTTTTACATGAATTCTCAAGTCAGTATGGCTAGATCTAGCAACTATTTCCCTAATTTAGCCTCAAACTTCTACTACAACATGAGAATACTTTTAACATGTAGTATCATGGGAAATTAATAACAATAGTAAATAGTTCCTAACACAATCTTATATAAAAATGATTAAATATAGCCCTATTAGATTTCATCTTAAAGAATTGTCCTAAGCATTTCATTGGGATTTTGCCTCAACCATTGCATTTTAGCTACTCACGTGAGACCATTTTAACTATGACAGAGTCTGTGAGATACTAAAATACAGTCCCTTTGTAAATATCAATAATAAAATAAATGTCCATCAATACAATATCAATAATCAATTTAATTTTAGGTTACCAATTTAATAATGATCCTGACAACTCAATGCCAAAACTGATGAGCACTTCAAATTTTTACACACATCATCTCCTAGAGAAATAAAAGAATAACAGACTGCAAGAGCATGTAATTAGCGTAATCACATGAGAAATATGTTTCAGGCTTTAAGTATATTTAAGGAAATGCTTCTAAAATTCTTATCATTGCAATGCATCCACTATAAGTCATGTAATTCATATTACATTGTAAATTCATATAATTTATTTAATTACACTTTAATTCTATACTAGTGTATCATAAAAATTTTGCCTTTGAAAGAAAATGTTAAAGCATGTAAAATAGAAAACGTGAAGCCATCACTCTGGGGTACCCTTATATACGGGAACTTGTTGATGTCATATTTTTACCTCTGAAATCGGTTTCTCATATACATCTTCTCCTATAGACTTCTCCTGGGCTAGGATGGCGTCTCGGTGCAGGACTCGCAGCACTTTTTCTGGCTCTGCAGACCCATAATGAGCCTCCAGAACCTCAGGCTTGGTTTTCTCTGTCTTCAGCATGTGGATCACATCCTCCCTGGCCTGTGGTAGAGTGCGGCAAGGTCAGACGGTTGACAACATAAATCACATGCCAGACTCACAAAATCAACACAAAGCTTATTGAACACATCCCCATCTCTTCGGGACTATTGGCAAATTCACTGGGTATTTTGTTCTTATTTTTTATCAGAAGCAGATTGGCAAGCAGATACTCTGCTTCAGGTTGCTAGGAAGCAGGCAAGCAAAAAACAGATTTGTGCTAATATTAACTACATAAAAATTGCTTTATCTAAGTAGAAAAGATTCTGAGTGCTTTTGAGTCAGGAGGACCTGGGATACTTCCCCATTTCACTGTAAATGAGGTCAAGGACAATTTAAAGTTTTCTAGTTTTCTATTTATGCTCTCAAAGAAGTATTCAAATCTGGTTTCCCCATTCTAGTTATAACTCTATGTGTAATCAACAAAAGCAGCCTTTATTAGTGAGTTCCTGTTTCCCATCAAGTGATTCATTTTATACAGAAACACATGGTTGGGAACTCACATGGTGCTGGACTGGGCTTTTTGATCTAAGACATTCACAACAAAGGTGAAATTTAACTCCTGTAACATCCAGACTACCAATCACATGAGCCAAATTGGTGGGGTCAGTGTTGTTCTTTTGGTTTCTCAGCAAAACTCCAGGACTTTGTTGAGTTCTTGAGAAAACCACATGATTATAGGTTTTATATCATATTGACTATGGATCTCATCACATAATGCAAATACATCTGGATGTATTTTCTACTGGTTAGTAGTGATGAATTTTCTAGTTATGATGGAGCTGACATTTGGTAAATGTACTCCCATCTGGTCATACACTTGTTTTTTCCAGTAATGGTGATGGGTATGAAGTATCCGGACCTCATGCCAACTTATACCAAAGAACAAACTGGTGGGCAAGAGTTGCAGTCTATGGCAATAGAATAGAGTTTTCCCCTGTGTTACGCTAACTATGGGTTTGAAATTATAAACCTGGCTCATTGTCATGGTATTCTAAACAAAGGAGCTAACTAGTTAGTCTCAAGACAGGAGCATTATAAAGTTTCTCTTTCTTGAGGTTTCTCACTTTTATTGCTTTTTCATAGTCTCAAAATTAATCTAATTCCAGATGGCTAAAGACTATTATGGAAACGTCAATAGACTGGAATTTGCAGATTTTCCCCATGTTGTCTCTGCCACATTTATATGTGCTCATTTCAAGACAAAAATTGGAAAATATTAATTTTGAAGTAACTAGTAGTTTGGAATTAGCAAGAAAGTTAAAGTCAGAAAATAATTTAATGGAAAAGCAATGTGTTTCCGCATAGAATGAAAGAACTTAAGCATAGATACAGTACCAGGCTATCCTGTACAGTATCTTTGTGCAGTTTAGAAAAAGGTGTCTACTTCCTCTGGGAGATACAGCCTGAGTCAGAGTGCAGCTTACCTAGCAAGAAAAGAAAGGGCTATATTTCAACCCCTATCTATCCCATCTCCCAGGCACCCTCTTGTGCAAGGTATAACTCCATTCTGTAAATGGTGGCCCTGTACTGAAGGAGCCTAAGGTCTGTCATTGGTTATTGGTTTTCAAGCAAATAATATAAATAAGGAGCTTTTAGAAATGTAAATAGGTAGCTATTTCAGTTCAAAAGTTTAAGCTATGTGGTTTTAAAACATGTAAATATTGTTGGTATCTATCTTCTTGACCAAATCTTCTTAATCCTCTTAGAAGATAATAGTTTCTTTTGTTCCAACTAATATGAAACACTTTTTTCTTCTCTCCCTAAAAATGTGCTTATGCTTGAGTTGTATTAACTGTGATATGCTACATATACCACACATTTCATTCTTAGTTTAATTACTCTAGACACTAATTACCAAAGAAAAAGAGGCTATGGTGGTATAACACTGGGCATTATATTTTTAGAATCACACTATTCATCATGAGCTTACTAAAAGCTTTTTAATTGCTATAATAATAATCCTGAAGGAATACAAATGTTGCCTATAAATCACTACTATTTAAAGTAGTTTAATATAGTAAATCAATCATTATTATTATGGTGTCTGTTTAATCCATGGGTTAATGAAATGACCGTAATCACAATAAATTTTTTAACTATTTTATATGATTTAATGTATGTAAATAAGGTCCTACATTTTGGGGATAAAACCACTTTACATCCCCATTTTAAGAAACTTCTTAATTTTTTTTAAAGATTTATTTATTTATTGAAGAGAGAGAGTGTATGTGCAGGGGGAGGGGCAGAGGGAGAAGGAGGGAGAAACTTGAGCAGACTCCATGCTGAACACAGAGCCCGCCGTGGGTTCCATCTCAGGACTCTGAGATCACGACCTGAGCCAAAACCAAGCATCTTAACCACTGTGGCACCCAGGTGCCCCGAAACTTCTTAATTTTTATATAAAAGAATGAAATACAAGATGTAAGAAGGTTCCTGTCCTTAAACATTACTGTTTTCACACAGAAATTTCATCAGAAGCAAGTAGTTAAATTCTTAGGGTGCTGCAGCGGTGCTAAATAGACCAATGTATTTATATATATGTAAAAGGACCCAGAGGGGAGAATACTTTGAAGAGGACTCTAGAAAAGAGAGAGAAAGGGGTCAGAGGAGGAAGGGACTAAATAAAATTGTTCAATTTATTTAGTCCTGATGATGAAGGAGAATAAATATGAGATTAGGGTATAAAAACAGACACAGAGGGGGTCACATTCTTCTCTTCCATCCTATAAGTTCCTCTTTGTGCCAAGGGAGACATATGGAAGCCAAGAACAAAGATGTCCCTGCAGAACTGTAACTGCACCAGATGGAGCAAGGGGTTGTCTCAACTGGCTACATAAGGAACTGATTAAAAACATATGGGGGCAGCAAAGAGCTACTCTGCAAAGCCCAGGGCCAACAGGTGAGTGTGTGATTAATCTTAAAAAGTCAACAGAAGGTTTCTGGGCTTTGCTGGGAGAGCAGGGAACTGGCGGGGGGCAGGGGGGAGCAGGCTGGGGGGCAGAATAAGACGCAGAACAGGTAGAGCCACAAACAGGTGGCATGGTTAAAAAAAAAAGAGTTAAATCCAATCATTCATTCAATAAATATTTGTGCACATTCACTTTGGGCAATGCATTGTGTTCAGTATTGGAGATATAACTGCATCATCAGAGATTAAACCTGGAAGGATATGAACAAATAATTGAAAGGCATTGACATGATAAGTCTTAGGATGGAGGAGATACAGGGGGCTAAGAATTCCATCTAAAAATACACTTGACTTGAATATAAGCTAAGGAAAAGGCTTCACAGAGGAAGTGACCCAAAAATCTCACAATGAGTACCTGAGCCAGGGAAAGAGGGGAACTAGGGTAAGAGTGTTCTTGGCCAAGGAAAAACTGTAGGCAAAAGCCAAACAGATGTAGATGCATGGGCTGGAAAACATGAGGCTGGAGTGATAAATAATGGGCAACTCATGAAAAGCCTTGTAAGCCAGGTAGTGAGTTTGCATTTTCTCATGGAACAGCAAGAAGCCTTGGAATTTTTAAGCAGCAGGACAGTGACATGGTCAGGTTTGTGTGGTAGAAAGTCATTTACCCTGTTAAAAACATACAAATTCTGAATCAACAAGTGTGTTGGTGCAGTCCAGGACATGTGATTTAAAATCTCTGCAAAACCCACAGCTAAAATCATACTCAATGGGGAAAAATTGAGAGCTTTCCCCCTAAGATCAGAACAAGAGAAGGATGTACACTCTCACTACTTTTATTCAACATAGTACTGGAAGTCCTAGCCACAGCAATCAGATAAGAAATTAAATAAAAGGCATTCAAACTGGTAAAGAAGTAAAACTTTCACTCTTTGCAGATGACATACTACAGATAGAAAACCCTAAAGACTCCATCAAAAAACTACCAGATAGAACAATTACATTGAATTCAGGATACAAAATCAATATTCAGAAATTTGTCGCATTTCTATATAGTAATAATGAGGTAGCAGAAAGAGAAATTAAGAAAACAATCCCGTTTATAATTGCACCAAAAATAATACAAGACCTAGGAATAAACGTAACCAAGGAAATGAAAGACCTGTACTCTGAAAACTATAAAACATTGATGGAGAAATTGAAGATGACCCAAACAAATGGAAAGATATTCCATGCTCATGGACTGGTAAAACAAATGTTATTAAAATGTCCATACTACCCAAAGAAATTTACAGATTTAATTCAATCATTATCAAAATATCAACAGCATTTTTCACAAAACTAGAACAAAAAATTCTAAAATGTATATGGAACCACAAAAGACCCAGAATAGCCAAAGCAATCTTGAAAAAGAAGAACAAAACTGGAGGTATCACAATCCCAGATTTCAAGATAGACTACAAAGCTATAGTAATCAAAACAGTATAGTACTGGCACAAAAATGGACACATAGATCAATGGAACAGAGTTGAGAACCCAGAAATAAACCCCCACTTATATGGTCAATTAATCTACAATAAGAAGGCAAGAATATGCAATGGGAAAAAGCCAGTCTCTTCAACAAATGATGTTGGGAGAACTGGACAAGTATATGCAAAAAAATGAGATTGGACTACTTTCTTATACCATACACAAAAATAAACTCAAAATGGATTAAAGACATAAACATGAGACCTGAGACCATAAAAATCCTAGAAGAGAGCACAGGCAATCATTTCTCTGACATTGGCCATAATAACGTCTTTCTAGATATGTCTCCTGGGGCAAGGGAAACAAGAGCAAAAATAAACTATTAGGACTACATCATAATGAAAACTTCTGCACAGTGAAGGAAACAATCAACAAAACTAAGAGGCAACCTACTGAATGGGAGAAGATATTCGCAAATGATAAATCCAATAAAGGGTTAGTATCCAAGATATACAAAGAACTGATACATCTCAACACCCAAAACACAAATAATCCAATTAAAAAATTGGCAGGAGACATGAACAGACATTTCTCCAAAGAAGAAATCTGGATAGCCAGTAGGCATACAAAAAGATTCAACATCACTCATCATCAGGGAAATGTAAATCAAAATTACAGTCAGATATCACCTCATACATGTCAGAATGGCTAAAATCAACAACACAAGGAACAACAAGTGTTGGCAAAGATGTGGAGAAAAACGAACCCTCATGAACTATGGGTAGGAATGCAAACTGTGCAGCCACTGTGGAAAACAGTATGGAATTTCCTCAAAGAGTTAAAAACAGAACTACCCTATGATCTATTAATCACACTCCTGGGTATTTACCCCCAAAATATAAAAACATTAATTCAAAAGGATATATGCATCCCTATGTTTATTACAGCATTATTTGCAATAGCCAAACTATGGAAGCAGCCTAAGTGTCCATCAATGGAAGAATGGATAAAGAAGTATGGTATATAGGGGCACCTGGCTGGCTCAGTTGGTAGAGCACCCAATTCTTGATCTCAGGGTCTGAGTTCAAGCCCCATATTGGGCATGGAGTCTACTTTAAAAAAAAAAAAAAAAAAAGCATGCTACACACATACACACACACACAATGGAATATTATTCAGCCATAAAAGGAATGAAATCTTGCCGTTTGCAACAATATGAATGGATCTAGAGAGTCTAATGCTAAGCGAAATAAGTCAGTCAGAGAAAGACAAATACCGTATGATTTCACTCGTGTGGAATTTAAGAAACAAAACAAATGAACAAGGGAAAAAAGAGACAAACGAAAAACGGACTCTTAACTATAGAGAACAAACTGATGATAGTCACCAGCGGGGAGGGGAGTGGGAGAGTGGGTAAAATAGGTCAAGGGGATTAAGAGTATACTTATCTTGATAAGCACTGAATAATGTATAGAATGGTTGAATCACTATATTGTACACCTGAAATTAATATAACACTGTACATCAATTATAGTGGAATAAAATAAAATACCTCTGCAGGTGATTTTAAAGCACAGCTGCACTTAGAAACCACTGCTTTAGGACAGATAGGCCAATTCAACACTAAAACCACTTAAAACATCTGCTATGTTAGCTCAAGCTTCTAGGCAGGGTGGTCTACTTCTTAGGCACTTGCTTGACCCAGTGGTTTCTCATGTTTTCGCTATGTTATCAGTTGCAATGATCCTTCTTCACCAAGGAATCATGATCACTTCACACCAGCAACCTAAACCAGGGGAGTCCCTGGAAACCATTGGAAGTGTTTGCCAGTTCTGGGAAATGAGGATAACTGATTATTCCAGTTTGCCTAGGATTAAAGGAGATGGGCCCCACAAAGCTAGACTTTTGAAAATCAGAACAGTCCCAGGCACATTGGGATGAGTTGGTCATCCTAGGACAAAGTGGTGGACAGGAGTGGACAGGAGACTAGATATCCCAAAATGTCCCTGTATCTAGCTATTGGCAGCCATAGGAGGCTTACTATACTCAAGTACTGAATTTCAGTGACAGTGTTTCTAAAACTTAGCTTTCTTTAAAGGCAAAATGCCATTATTGATTATGCCTGGTGACAATTTCAACTATATTTTAAACTTGTGGGATTTTTCAATCTTTGGGAAAACCCATAATGAGTCGGAAACAATGCTTAGTTCTTACGCACATGTGACATAGATTTTTCCACACTTCTAAAATGGGTATGTATATGATTCTGGGAGGACAGGGTAAAATCAAGCTAAAGAAATTATAGCTTCCTGAAGCACTACAATTAGTTGAAGACTTGGGGTGAGTGGGAAGTAATTTAAAAATTTTTCAAAAATTAATACAATTTTAATATTTACTTTAATATTTAGGATTTAAAAGTTCCTAAACACTCTTGCTTCTTTGTATTATTTCATTAACTACCTAAGTATGGTCCTGTTGCTGCAGTGAGCCAAGGAACCCTAGAAAAGATGGTCTTGGATGACCAACGCATGCCCATTCTGTTAATGCTTTCCTATTTTGGCAACCCCATTCAATGTTCTGTTTCTATTTAAATAAGGTAATTTATTGGTTTACTTGTCTTTCTTCCTTAGGCTGTGAGCTGCTTTGAGGACAAAGATGTATCTACAGTACCTACTAAAAGAATGCTTGCTCATGTGATAGGAACTCAGTAAATATTTGTTCAAATAAAAAAGTAAAATTAAATGATGTGAAGTCAGAAAGGCATAAACTGGCACTGAAAATCTCAGAACAACTTTAACTACTTAGCCTTGTTTAAAAGAGTTAAACAATTAATTACATTTTGTGAACTTCTACTCTTTCATCTGACATTTTTGTCTATAATTTAGGAGTCACTTTGTTCTTCTTAAGTTTATTGCAAAAAGAAAATATGTAAACAGAATAAGGGAAAACAGTACTTTTTACCAGAATGTTGCAACAGGAAATGGACTATCTTTAAATCTCATACAAATTGAATTATACTATTTACTCTTGTTAGGTAAATACAAATACTATAAATATATTGAAAGAAAAAAGCTATGTAATTATGATGATATTAGCTATTACTACAGAAATTAAATCCATTTTTTCTCCTGAATTTTAGAACACAAAGTTAACATGATTAGTAACACAACAACATACAAGGAGAGGATTCAAACATGGTTAGTTTAAAGGGCCACTGGGGCTAAAAATGTGTCTTTTGGTTTCTCTGGAGAAATTTCTTTCCATAAATATATGGTCAATAGTGCCTAAAAGTTTCTATACCCATGTTTATTAAAGATCACTCCTTTCTAGCATTTCAGACAGAAAATCATCCAAAAGAAATATTTCATTAAAATGTTAAAAGCAGATGCTATTTTCATGTTAAAACTTGCTGTTATTATCAACATAATAGCTTGAATTTTTAAAAAATAAAATCCCAATGATGTTTTTTGCAGAAATAGAAAAATCCATCCTAAAATGCAGAGGGACCAAAGAGTCAAAATAATATTGAAAAAGAGCAAAGTGGAGGTTCCAGACTTTCTGATTTCAAAACTTACTAGGAAGCTACAGTAATCAAAACACTGTGGTACTGGCATAAATACAGACATGTAGACCAGTAGAATAGAATTGAGAGCACACAAATAAATCCTCACAAATGGTCACATGATCTTCAATAAGAATGCCAATACCACTCAATGGAGGAAGGACAGTTTTTTCAACAAATGATGTTGGAAAAACTGAATATTTGTATGCAAAAGAATGAAGTTGGACCATTATCTTACACCATATATAAAAATCAATTCAAAATGATCAGAGACCTAAATGGAAGAGCTCAAACTTTTAGAAGAAAATATAAGGGGAAAACTTCATGATATTGGATTTGACAATGATTTCTTACATGTGACACACCAAAAGCATGACAACAGCAAAAAAAATAGCTCAGTGAAATGCATCAAAATTTAAAACTTCAGTATCAAAGAACACAATCAACAGAGTGAAAAGCAACTCACAGGATGGGAGAAAGTATTTGCAAATAATATATCTGATTATCTATTAAGAGATTAATATCCAGAATATACAAAGAATGCCTACAACTCAACAACAAAAAAATAAAATTTAAAAATTGGACAAAGGACTTAAATAGACGTCTCTCTAAAGAAGATATACAAATGGCCACCAAGCACTTGAAAATATGCTCAGTGTTACTAGTCATTAGGGAAATGTAAATCAAAACTACAGTCAGACACGACTTCATACCCACTGGGATGGCTATCATCTAAAACACAGGAAATAACAAATATTGGCAAGGATGTGGAAAAATTTAAAACATTGTGCCCTGCTGATGAAAATGTAAAATGTAAAATATTTTAGCCACTATAGAAAACAGTATGGTGGTTCCTCAAAAAATTAAAAGTAGATTACCATATGACCCAGCAATTCCATTTCTGAGTACCTACCCAAAAGAATTGAAGACAGGGACACTCATGTTCATAGCAACATTATTGGCAATAGCCAAAAGGTAGATACAACCCAAGTATCCATTGACAGATGAATGGGTAAACAAAATGTGGTATATGCACACAATGCAAGAGTATTCAACCTTTAGGGGCGCCTGGGTGGCTCAGTCGTTAAGCGTCTGCCTTCGGCTCAGGTCATGATCCCGGAGTCCCGGGATCGAGTCCCACATCGGGCTCCCTGCTCGGCAGGAAGCCTGCTTCTCCCTCTCCCACTCCCCCTGCTTGTGTTCCTGCTCTCGCTCTCTCTCTCTCTGTCAAATAAATAAAATATTTTTAAAAAAAGAATATTCAACCTTTAAAAGGAAGGAAATTCTGACACATGCTACAACATGGATGAACCTTGAGGACATTATGCAAAGTGAAATAAGCCAGTCACACAAGGACAAATATATGATTCCACTGAAACGAGGTATTTAGAATAGTCACATTCATAGAGACAGAAAGTCGAATGGTGCTTATCAGGGTCAGAGGGGGGAAGGGAAGACAGAGTTGTTTAATGGGGACAGAGTTTCAGGTTTGGAAGATGAAAAAAGTTCGGGGAATGGATGGTGATGGTGTATAACAAGGTGTATACATTTAATGCCAATGAACTGTGTACTTAAAAATGGTTAAAATGGTCAATTTTACCTTGTGTATATTTTACCACAGTTTTAAAAAAATTAAAAGTACCTTGTTTGCCCCCAAAATAATTGGAATAAGAAAAGAAAAACCATTCCCAATTCTTTATTTAGAGATTGCCACTTTAGAGAAAAAAGTAAAATTCCACGTAATAAATTATAAAAGTTCAGTCATATTTTCCTTATGATTAGTTAGCTGTATGTCAGAGTCATCCATGGATTTAAGCACATTTTCACTACTTATGTGGTTTTCTTCTTTTTTCTTTTTACACACTTCGGGATATTAATAGTACAACAGCTGCTGTGTCCCGGATTAGAAATTAGATAAGGTCACAGGTTCCCCCATGCAGTGCTGTGATGCTACAGTGTATAATTTCTTAAATTCCAAAAGACTACAAGCTTTTTGTTCTGTGCTAATAAAGACCTTGGGCAGAGCCTTTAAACTCCTCACCCCTATATATGAGCAGGTCCAGCAGATAGCATCCAGCTTTCTGTGAACAAGTTGAGAAGTTGAATTCCCTTAAAGATGGGAGAAGCCTTTGCTAAGGCACAACTAGATGATTACTTTCTCACTGTGGTTGTTTATCTAGCTCCATAAATTTAATCCCTTCAGCAAAAACCAGCTAGATGAGACCTAGGACAGAGAAAGCATCTATACTAGATGTGGTACCAGACATCTCTGTACAGACATCTCTGGTACAATTCTGCTTATTAGGTTAAATTTTGTTCACCTCCTTACTTTTTTCTATGAGTGTCTCCTTATTAGATTGTCTCTAGAAGTTATTTTTCAAACTTGAGCAAAATCTTGTGATGTAATCCTGTCTGGAGGGTTGACTGGCAGGGTGGTCTTGCCATAGGGCTATTTGCATGAGGAACTAAGGCTCTTCCTGGGAAAGAATTCATCCCAAGGGAGGAAGGGCACCATGTTGGTTGAAGGACAATAGAGCAGGGTCAGAGGGGAAGGGTGAGTCTGAGTGCAGCACAGTGTCTGTCACTCAGACTCCCCTCCAGCCCATCCCCCTCGATCCACGCCTGAGTCTCAGGGTGAGGGATGGCCGTAAAAGACCTAAATAAAACCGAGAGGAATTGGTAAATTAGAATTCAAGATACCATGCTTCAGTAGTAAGGGGGTGGGGGAAGTAGGAAGGAGCAGTCCTCTCTATATCTTGCATCATGCTCTCAGTGTAGACATCAGTCTGAGTAGTCTCCAAGTAGACATCAGCTGATGTAAACAGAAGAGGAAGACTTTGGGGCACATACAGCGGTGTTGGCTGAGCTTTCAGCAGGCAGTTACAGGGGTAGCCATCATTACGAAAGTGGGTTGGAGTAAGAACAAGGGCAAAATGGCAAATGCCAAATGCCAAATGGTAGCCCAGAGGAGTATGCAGAACATGTGTGGGTCATCCTCTGAGGACTTCTAGCATATTATGGGAGGAACCTCAGGGAACCTGGCATTCCCACAGAGCAGAGAGGGCCAGAGGCAGGAGAGGGAGAAGATAGCTTAGTTTCTTTGATCTTATTTTTATCCTGTGTCTGGTGAGGGCTGGGAAATATAAGTAAGACTTTTTTCAAAAGAGAAAATATTTCAACCAAACAAGGTAAGACTACATCATCTAGACAGAATTTATACATGAGGTTTATTTGAATCACCTAAAATAGAGTTCCTTCAGATTTGGCTTTTGGGCTTTTTTTTCCCTTTTTAGGGCTTGGGAATAGGAGCAACCTCAAATGAATTATAAAGCCCCCTCCTCTTAAAAAGAATATAATGCACATAAGTTACTGTCTTTTCACGAACTCAGGTTGTCATTCTAAGTATCAGTTGTTCTGGTGTACTGAAGATGTATTTTGCTATGTGGTTCTTTCAGCCGCTGGTTTTTCATCTTTCTCTTTAAACAAGTTCTTGATGTAAACTTAGAGCTAGTGAAATGCTTATTTTTACTAGAACTCAAGAGAAGCAATGTGGTAGAAAGAACATGCACTTGGGAATCTTGAGTTAGAAATATGCATGATCACTACTGCTAGTGGGACTTGAAACACGGGAGTTAGCTTCTCTGAACTCAGTTTCCTCTCCTGTAAAATGGGCATAGCAGTAGCTACGTCACAGCTCCTACAGGAGCTAATGTATAAAGTGCTTGGCAAATGTTAATTACCCTGCCCTTTGGGAGCCAAATAGACAAACTGTGGCTCTGCAGTTTACTCTCGCCATGTAACCTTTGGCCAGTTAGCTCTGAACTTCCATTTCCCCATCTGTATGAGAATGAAATATATGTGAAGTGCCTAATGTCATGCCTGGAATGCTGTAGGTGCCCAACAAAAGGCAATTTCCTCTTTTCTTTTCTCATAAAGGTAAATTGGCTGATGGGGAACAGCTGCCATCGACTGAGTAGCATAACCAAAAGCCTTTCCACAAACCGAGTCAGTAAGTCAAAGACTAAGGCAGTTTCCCTCATCCCCATTCCTCTCAATATCCTTTGACTACAAAAACCACTTCTAACAATATCTGTGATTCCTAAGCCACAAACCTAACAGGCAACTGGCAACCCCATATTGGCTTGTCCTGCGCTTGTGAGCTTCCTGCTCTATTTGTTGATGTAATTTGAAGGAGCAGCTTTCTCTCTAATTCAAGAATTTGGACTGCCCTGTTTAGAGTCTGCAGTTCCTTCATCACCATGTCAAAAGATCAAATTGCAGCAGAAATGACTTACCATTTTTTTAGACTTTTCTGAGTATTCTATTTAAAACCTGGCATCAGTAAGAATGTTAAATAACACATCTTGTACTAGCACTCATGTGAAAAGTAGGCATTGCCTATAAATGAAGGTGCAACCAAAGTCAAGCCCTCTGATTTAGGAAAATAAAACAAAAATAAGTACCCCCAAAATAGAAATGTTAATTTTAAAAAGGTGCATCTTTGACGTTTAACAAAATTCCTATAAGAGTTCCTACTTGGTATGTCCTTTTTTTAAAGAAAGGAGATCCTGAGAAAGCTACAAAACTTCTACGATATTTCTGATTTGCCAAAATGCTTTTTATGGGCAATATTTGGCCTTCTTGTGCCATGTCTCAGTTTGAAATGCCAAATCTACTTGTTCAAAGAGAAACTATAGTCCATTGTATCTGCTCATACAATTACTTTGCTTTTTCACTATATTGGATCAGAGATGGGGCATATTCAGAAATTTTTTAAACAAGAATATCTCAAGTGAGGGGCACCTTGGTGGCTCAGTTGGTTAAGTGTCTGCCTTTGGCTCAGGTCAGGGTCCTGGGATCGAGCCCTATGTCGGGCTCCCTGCTTCTCCCTATCTCTCTGCCCCTCCCATCCCCCCTCCCCTCCCATGCTCTCTTTCCGAAATAAATAAATAAAATCTTAAAAAAAGGAGAAGAATCTCATGTATATTATTACCTATGTGCTAGCGTTTAGGAACTATGTGATATTCTGAAATTTGAGAGGGGGCATAAAATTTGTAGAACTGCCATTTCTGATGCCTGATACTTCCCTAATTACTAAGTGGTGACACTTAGTAATTTCAATGGCTCATTTTCTCCCTCCCCACAAGACTGAGAATTCAGTGAGGGCAGAGGTCTCTTGGTTTCTTTTGTGTCCTTAGTCCCTAGCACAGTGATTGACACAAGTGGTTGTTCAATAAACATTTGCTAAATGTATGACTAAAGTGTGTGTGCGTGTGTGTGTGCATGCACGTGTGTGTGTGTATTGTGTGTATACGTACTCTACTTGTCCAACAGCAGTTTCCTGTGTTTCCCCTTTTCTAAGCATGTGCATTTTCTCCTTTGAGAACAGAAGAGCTTTTTTAAAATTGACCTTTTCTCTTTCACTAGAGAGTTTAGATTCCAAAAGATACTGGCTTATTACTCTCATTATGTTCATGAAATCCCTATAAAATCTCTCCCTGATTCAGGTTTCTTCTTGTATACAAGGAAAAAGAGAAATGAACTATAGGGGATGCTCATTACCAACAGCAGTTATTTTCTGGAAGTTACACTGAATCATTGCTCCTAGGGGAAATACAGTTAGGCTCCTACAAGCCCCTCATCACAGGGTTTTCATCAGTCAATTAATATATGCCCTTGTTTCATGTGTTTTTCTGTTCAAAGACGAATGAATGAATGAATGAATGAATGAATATACATAGGTAGTTATCTGCTTCTGTACAAAGTGAAGACTTTCTCTGAAATGACAAGGAAAAGGATAGGAGATTCTACGTGTGAAAAAAAATCATAGCCAATTAAATGGCAAAAAAAGGAAATATATGTAATAACTACAACAAATACAGGGTAACTATCCTCAGTTATAAAGCATTCAAATATGTCAGTGAGAAAAACCCTAACTAAGGCTTTTTGTTAGGACAAAGATTGTGCATAAATATGTTCATTTCAATGTTTTTTATAACTGTAAAAATATTGGAAACAGCCTAAATGTGCAATACAGAAATATTAGAGTAGTAGTATATTCTACTATCTATATTCATACGATAAAACATTTTACAGACTTTAAAAAGTATATTTCAAGGGATGTTGAATGATGTGAGAAATGCTTATAACAAATATGATTTCAAATTTGCATATACACTGTGCTTGCAATTATGTAAAAAATACATGTGAACAAAATTACTCACCCAAATATTCACAATTATTCTTTTAAGCTGGTAGAATTATGGGTGATTGATATTTTTCTTTGTAACTTTTTCATAATTCTAAATAAGTGTTTCTCAAAATTATTTCACTTGTTCTCCTAATGAGATTTTTTAGATTATTTTTTGTAATTACCACGCTTATAAAATTTCAATACCACAGAGAGATTGTAAATCTGTTATGTACGTACTGTGGTCTTTTTGAGGGTCAGAAACCATTGTAGCATCTAAAATTTCTTTGCCACTCTTTAAGAATCAGTTTTCACCTTGTTGGGAATAATAGCACCCTTATTGAGAATGCATGTTCTAAATGATCTATACTGAACTGGTTTTACTTTGACTATTAGATTTAAAAAAAATTAAAGAAAGTTCTGAAATAGGTCATTTCAACTCAGAGGAATAAATTTATAGTAGAATTTCTGGTCCTCTTGTTATTTGAAATTTTGAAACAATGATCTTTCTACCATGCCTAATATTGTTTATGTAAGTAAACATCTATTCCGGCTAATACATTTGGCTCTATGTACATAATATGAAACTAACGTATTTTTCAGGGAAGGACAGAGTTGAATTTAGTAACAACCAATACTTACATTGCACCCTGGTGTGGATAAAATTCTTTTCAGGGGTATTATTTCTCTTAATTCCATTCTCCAGATGATTAAAATAAGGCTCAAGAAATTAAATGGTTTGCTCAAGGTCATAGGATTCAGAAGAAACAGAGTTATCTGATTCCAAGATATTTATTCTCTCCATTACAAGTTGCATATGCAAATACAATATAAGCACAAAGCAAAGGAAGGCCCTGGAATTAAACTCTGTGGGTAATGTTTCCTGTCCTAACATTTATCCACAAACGGTGCCGCCACCATCTGGTCCAGTTTCCCCACACTACATAACTTGATTGGCTTGCCATGATCTTGCCAACATTTTTTGAGCACTATCATCTTTTGAGTAACTTCCCTAAAAATGCCACACTTCTTTCTTCAGGCCAGAGCACGTGAGGCAGTGAACCCAATCCTGTAAACGTCCTTCTCTAACTCTCCAAGACCCCTTGCCAAGCCACTGCTGCTGGGAGACAGCCCTAGAGCACGACTTCTTGCAATGCACTTTGAAGTAGATAAAATATGCACTCATGGACATCTGTCTGTTATTTCCTGCACTCACAGCTTTGTTCTTCTTTATTGCCAGAGAATTCTAAGGATGATGTCACTTTTCTCTGAAGAGAGCAGGCCATCAGAGCTTTTCACTGACATAATTAATTATCTGCAGCTTGATTCTGGGCCAGAAAATTCTCAAGGCACAGCCCCCCACAGAATTAACTCTACTGTGCTTGCTATTCTTAAACTTTTAAAGAGACAGGGTACCATATCTTTTTTTCTTTTCTCAGACACTGATAATGGTATTTTTGTTCAGTGATATCAAGTAACAGAAAGTGAACTGGGGCACTATTCTATGATTTCACAAGGAAGACCTTCGGTTCAATGGGCAGCAAAATCTAAATGTCGCTACAGATCAAGTATACAAAGCAAAGCTTTTAGGGCTTAGTCTTAAATGCTACAGGAATGCATCACAATTACTGAATAGACTCTGCGGGATCTTGTGAATCTGCAGCCAGAAAAATGAGATCTCAACCAAAGCTAACCATGTTGAATTAGCCACAAGGTGAAAAGATTGTTTACCACCCGCAACAGCCTAAAACATCGACTTACATAAACTTTACAAGATATAAGAAATTACCAGAATGGTGACCAAATATTTTGAGAGTTTTCATCGATATCTTTATATAGATCTAAAGCAAATTAGTAAGTTCATCAGAAAATATCACTCTCCACTCTGCTGGGTTTCAAGATTATGTAAATGAGCTATTACTTGTCTCTTAAAAACTGGGGCTTGGTGGGGAATGATCAACACTGTAGATGTCATAAAGTAGTGGAGGGGCTTTGATGGAATTGGGGCACTTGAATTCTGGCCTTGCTTTTCAGGTGAGTGATAAGGTAATATCCAAGAAATCTCTCAACTTTCTCAACTCTGGTGGAAATAGCAATATCCTAAGACAATAGATTTGAATGTGCATATTAATATTGCCCTCCACAAAGGAATTGTTATTTATGGTCTATTCTGCTGCTTTGATTCTGCAGAAACTAGTTTAAATTGTATTCTCTCTAGATTAATTTAGCTTGGCAAATTATTTCTTTGGATCCACTATTGAAATTGTTAAGGATTTAAAATTATAATGTAATAGTTGATCATAAAAAAGATCAACATTACAGAATCAACATTAAAGAAAAAGTGAAGGTATATGCCACATCCTCCCAAATTCCACTTCCCAGACCTAATTTTATTAATAATTTGAAGTGGATCTTTTTAGAACTGTCTTTCTCTGTAGATACATAAATACAGATGTCAACACACACACACATTGTCTCTACCTCTCTTCCCATCGCTTTTTCTCCCTAATATTACTGAGCATTTACTATATGCCAGGAAATGTGCAAAGTGCTTTCCAAATATTATCTCATTTTAACCTCACAATAACCTTATCAGATAGGTACTATTATTTTTTTAAGATTTATTGATTTATTTTAGAGAGAGAGAGAGAGAGAGAAAGATCACACAAGTGGGAGAGGGATAGAGGGCGAGAATCTCAAGCAGACTTTCCACTGAGCGTGGAGCCCCATGCAGGGCTCAATCCCACAAACCATGAAGTCACGACCTGAGCCAAAACCAAGAGTCAGAGGCTTAACTGACTGAGCCACCCAGACACCCCAGGTACTATTATTATCATCATTTTGTAGATGAGGTATCTGAGGCAGGTACAAAGAAGTTCAGTGACTGCCCAAAGTCATACAACTAACAAGTGGTTGTGTCAGAACACAAATGTACAGTCTAAATCCGGAGCTGGTAATCTTAATACGATACTTTATGAATTTTCCATAGATATATATCTATCAATATAGAATCTCTCAAATATGTACCACTTTATTTTTTATTCAAATACAATGGAAAGCTCAAGAAGGATGAAATTCTACTGATGCCAATAATACTCATTTCACCAGAACTAACAGATATGTATTGCGTATTTGTTTTTCAAATCAATAAATTCTTTGAGTCTCTTCTCTTTTCACATATCTATCTCTCAGTTGAGTTTTTTTTTTCAGTTTGCTCAATTCTTCTTACTTGAATCTCTAACCCAAAGTTTAGATCAAATTCTTTTTTTTTTTTAAGATTTTATTTATTTGACAGAGAGAGACACAGCAAGAGAGGGAATACAAGCAGGGGGAGTGAGAGAGGGAGAAGCAGGCTTCCCACTGAGCAGGGAGTCCGATGTGGGACTCAGTGTGGGACTCGATCCCAGGACCCCGGGACCATGACCTGAGTCAAAGGCAGACGCTTAACGACTGAGCCACCCAGGTGCCCCTAAAGTTTAGATCAAATTCTAATACCAAGTAAAAAAAATCCAAGTGAAAGATAATTGTGTTAGACTAGAATTCTGTGTTGAATTTGATTGAATATCTCTTTGATTTGTCTTCCTCCCTTCTTTAGCTGAAAGTTGAAGAGACTGCCTACCACTTCTCTTTCCACGGGCATCAGCATACACCATGGACAGAGCAGTTAGTTCTCTCCCTCCTTCTTCCCACTCTCCTCCCTTTCTTCTTCCATCTATTTCTTCATTTATTCATGTGTAAAGTTGCTATTCTGCTAGTTGTTGTGATGGATCCCACATGAATAGGACATAATCCCATGCTTGCATGACTTTACTAAAGTAGGAATGAGATTTGGGAAGGTGATTCCTAAAACTAATTGTTCATCCAGAACCTTTTGGAAGGAAGGATGGGAGGAAAGTTCTAGAGCATGGGATAACATAGGGAAGTCATAAGGAATGAGTAATTTTAATTCCAGGTTTTTGACCAACCTAAATGACTCCAAGCCATAGCAGGACTTTTGATTCATAGAATCATAGGACTTTAGAGTAGGAAAGAACTTAACCCTATGATTTATAGCTAAGGAAACAGGTTCAGAGAAGCCAGTGATATCCCCAAGGGGTACAACTAATTGGTTGTTGATTATATATTAGAACCCAGGTCTCCTGATTCTCAGACCAGGGATCCCTCCATCATACTAAAGCACTAGTAAATACATTGCAACAATCTCAAGTAAGAATTAATCCATATGCTAGTTAATTTGTTTAAAAAATGTGAAATAAGCAATTTTTTTGAGAGGTCATTTTTTAAAATAAGCATTTGAACGTCATCGAGCACACTTGAAGGAGTCCTGGCTTGCTATAAAATCAATGCCCTAAAAAAGCAATTGACATTTCGCTGAAATTGATTTTATATTCAAATACAATATTTGTCCATTAGCAATATGAATTTGGTTGCTGAGCTCAGAACAGTTGATTCAATATTTTTACCTTAATTTTCAGGTCAGTGCACATGTAAAGTATTATTTTTTATAAAGCATACTTTCTTCCCATGTGCAGTTCTCATAGTCAACCAATTTTCTTATAGTCTTCCTGAGGGTAAATGTTAGAAAAAAGTTAATTTTGTTATAAGCTTATCAACAACTACTCCCAATAACCACTTGTCATTCAAAGTTGGGAGCACTCTGGTTAAACATGTTACATATCATGGTCTTATGACTTGCAGTCCCCCTCTTGGGAATTTTACTTTTCATTCCTAAGCCTAAGCCTGAGCTTTATCTGACAACCTGACATTGAGTCTGATGTTTAAAAATCTATGCCTTACTCGCTTGTATAATATTCTCAATGCATCAGCTTTTTTACAATAAATGACCAAGAACAATTGGCCAAGATTCATTGTAATAGCTGGGAACTTTCAGGGAAAGAATTTTCTTGATGATGACAGAGTTAAAATGGTTCATGGTCCCCCTAGTTTGTTTCAAACTCCTGCTGCTTTTTTGTAAGTACCAAGTTGCCAAACCTTGTTGTTTCAGACAATTGATATGCATTGACCTCTACTGAGTTTTTGTGGTTAGGAACCTTAACTGAGCTGTCATTACCATGCTTCACCATCCACAAGCCATTGGTCAGATGAAAGCATGGCAGAGATGACTAAACAGAAGAGGCAGGTGGATGAGATCAGACAACCAGTGCTCCCAGATTTCTCAAGGCTGAACTCATTATTTCATGTTCAGCCGTGACCAGTTTTAAATAATATTATGAGAATATCCCTAAATTCCCTTCCAATTTCTCCATGACCTCAAGGCCAACAAGCAAGTAGTCTGAATGCCCTCTTTCTGAAGCCATTCTTCACACATGCTTAACCCCAAGAGCTAATCTGATACCATGGAGCTGCAACGACATGGTTTCACTCCAGCTGAAGTTCTAGTGGTCACCTCACAGATGGTGTCATATTCATGGAGATCAGTTCTGAAGGCTCACATCCCAAGATGACTTAACCACAGCAAAACCATCTGAGGCATCTCTTCCTGACATGCCTGGCCTTGTTTTTTCTAGCCACAGCTCCTAGGGACTCACCAAAGCCATAAATAAAGAAAATAATCATGTACTTCTGATATTGCAGCTGCTAAAGTGGAGGCACTTGGAACTTTGGGTATTTAGTACTGCAAGCAAAACCCACTCCACTCAGGTTTCTGCTCTTAACACTCCCCTGAAACCTCTCTTATCAAAGCAAACCATGACTTTCCTGTTGCTAAATGCAGGGGTCAATTCTCATTCCTCATTTTCTCTGATCCATCAGCAGCATCTGATGCTTTTGATCTTTCCCCACCCTGATAAATTCTTCACTTTGACTCCAAAACCCCTACTTTGCTAATTTCTCTCCTACCTCTCTAGTTGCTCATTCTCATTCTCCTTTGCTGATTCCTCCTCACTTTCCTGACCTCTGAGAGAATTCCCTGGGGCTCAGTCCTTGGACTCTTATCTTTTCTAAATTTACTTTCTTCATGATTTCACCCAGTTTTGTGGAATTAAATACCATCTACACACAGGTGACTCCCAGATTGATAACTCCAGCCCAGACTTTGCCCTGAACTCCAGACTCATATCCAAATGCCTACTGGATAACTCTCTGTACTTGAATGTCTAACAGCATCTCAAAAATGACATGTGCAAAACTTCATTGCTGGTCTCCACCTGTCTACTCTGCTTTATCTACAGCCTTCCTCATCTCAGTAAATGACAATCTCTGTTCTCCATTTGCTGGGCCAGAGAACTTTGGAGACAGCCTTAGATAATCTCTTTCTCACATAACCCACGCTCAACCTGCCATCAAATACTATCTGCTCTCCTACAAAATTTGTACAGAATATGAGCACTTTTCAGTTACATGCTAGTCCAAGCCACCATCAAGTCTAGTTTGGATAAAGCTTGTTAGTTAGGTGCCTGTCTCTGGTGGTTCACATCAACTCAGAAGCAAAGAAGTAAATAACTGCTGACAAAGGAAAAGATCTCTGCATTTCCTCTATATACTCAATCATTATCAAGACAACTAAAACTAAAACTGTGTTAGAGTTCATAGGAGTGGAATTTTAAAAAAGACATAATGACATTTTTAAATGTTAGATAGTTATTCTGCAAATATTTGTTAAGTACCTAATATATAGAGATTCTGATTACCGTGAACAATGAAAAATATTCAAAAGAAAACAAATATCTTAAAAAAAAAAAAAGAAAACCACAACCTGATTTTTAAATTCCTTTCAATATCCTCTGATTATAAAACCATTTCTTTTAAATAAGAATAGCTGGGGAAACTCAGAAACAGTGTAATGAGAGAGAAGAGGTCCTTCCACACATGAAAACATATTATAGTGCTAAAGTAATTAGGACAGTGTGGTACAAGCACATGAAATAGGCAGAGAAATCTATGTACTGAACCATAACTCAGAAATAGATTTAAATATTATATCATAGAATAAAAGTAACATTTCAAATCACAGGGGGAAAAAGTGAAAAATCAATTAATGGCTATTTACCTATTATTTCTCATTGTAGAATTGTTTATCTTTATTCTACCCTGTGATGCTGAGTCTAGAACTCTGCAAATTGTATTTCCTAGACTCCTGCACTTGCTGCCTCCTATTGGGCTCTGCCAATAGGAGTCACTGGAGGGATATTAAAAGGTGGGAAGGGGAGAATAAAGAGTGCCTTTCTGTTTTGTCCTGTTTCTCTGACAGTGTTCCAGTCCCAGCTTCTTCAGACCTTCCAGAACCAGCCCATCCAGCTCTCTCTCCTCAGAGAGGTCCCTCCTCTGAACTCCAAGATCTAGTGATTCTACCTCTTGCCTTTGTTTCCCCAGCTCTAGAGGCAGGCAGTTATTGTCTCTGGTTACCTCAGCATTCTCTTTGTACTCTTTGCATTTTTTAGCATCTGTATTACCAAATCCCTTTATTAATTCCTTTCCGTTTGAAATACCTAGAGTGGTTTCTGTGTTCCTGTCTGGACCCCAATGGATACAACAGCCATCTACAAAAAAAAGCAAAATGACTCGCCTTAAACAAAGATGAATTCTAGATAGGTAAAATAATGGGAAAACTGGAAGGGAAAAAAAAAAGAACGAGAAGAAAATTTGAAGGGAAATTTTCATAATCTAGAAATGGGAAAGGCTTTCTAAATTTGACCCGAATCAGAAGCCATAAAAGAAAAGATTGATGTCTGATTAATAATAGTAATAAGAAATTCTGCATAGCGGAGAGAGGGGAACCCTCCTACACTGTTGGTGGGAATGCAGGCTGGTGCAGCCACTCTGGAAAACAGTATGGAGGTTCCTCAAAAAGTTGAAAATAGAGCTACCCTATGACCCAGCAATTGCACTACTGGGTATTTACCCCAAAGATACAAATGTAGTGATCCGAAGGGGCACGTGCACCCCAATGTTTATAGCAGCAATGCCCACAATAGCCAAACTATGGAAAGAGCCCAGATGTCCATCAACAGATGAATGGATAAAGAAGATGTGGCATATATATACAATGGAATATTATGCAGCCGTCAAAAAATGAAATCTTACCATTTGCAACGACATGGATGGAATTAGAGGGTATTATGCTAAGCAAAATAATTCAATCAGAGAAGGACAAGTATCATATGATCTCACTGATATGAGGAATTTGAGAAACAAGACAGAGGACCATAGGGCAAGGGAGGGAAAAATGAAACAAGACAAAACCAGAGAGGGAGACAAACTGTTAGAGACTCTTAATCTCAGGAAACAGACTGAGGGTTGCTGGAGTGGAGGGGGGTGGGAGGGATGGGGTGGCTGGGTGAAGGACATTGGGGAGGGTATTACTATGGTGAGCACTGTGAATTGTGTAAGACTGATGAATCACAGACCTATACCCCCGAAACAAATAATACATTTTATGTTAATAAAAAAAAATTTTTTTTTAAACTTGGAAGGAGCAAAATCCAAAAAAAAAAAGAAAGAAATTCTGCAGTTCTGCATAGCAAGAAATACCAAAAGTAAAGTCAAAATAAAAATAATGAGATGGAAAAAATATTTCACTTATAGCTCATATCACAGACAAAAAACTGATTTCTCTACTATATGAATATAAGACCAACGATATAATAGCTAAAACAGGCAAAGGATAGAAACAGTCTAATCACAGAAAAAGAAATACAAATATCTCTAAAAACACTTGAAAAGATACTCAACCTCAATCAGAAGAGAAATGTAATTTAAAAGTACAAGGAGATACCCATTTCACCTACTGTATTGTCAAAGGAATTAAAACACCAGATTGGCGAAATGATAATATACTGTGTTGGCAAAAGTGTGAGAAAACAGACCTAGGCAATTTAACAAAATCTACCACAAACTCAGCAGTTGCACTGCTGGGCAGTGTGACCAAAAGAAATACTCTTACATGTGTGATAAGATATATGTATAATGTATCCATGCAGCATTGATTGTGAAAACAAAAGACAGGGTACAGTTTAAATACCCATCAACAAGGGACTGCACTAAGGTACACCCAACTACCATACCCTCCACAGGCATTAAAAAGAATGTAAAATCGGGGCACCTGGGTGGCTCAGTCGTTAAGCGTCTGCCTTCAGCTCGGGTCATGATCCTAGGGTCCTGGGATCGAGCCCCGCATCGGGCTCCCTGCTCAGCGGGAAGCCTGCTTCTCGCTCTCCCTCTCCCACTCCCCTTGCTTGTGTTCCCTCTCTCGCTGTGTCTCTCTCTGTCAAATAAATAAAATCTTTAAAACAAAAAAAAGAATGTAAAATCTCTGTATGTTCTAATAGGGAATGATTTCTGAGGCATATATGATGTCTGAAAAGGGCCAATTGCAGAAGAGTATACATAATATGTTCTGTTTGTGTAAAAAACAAAAGAAAATATACATACTTGCATACTTTATGCCTTTTTTTTAGTTCTTCAACCATAAATGTGAATCAATTATTCAAATTTCTTGGGGCACCTACGTGGCTCAGTCAGTTAAGCGTCTGCCTTTGGCTCAGGTCATGATCTCTGGGTCCTGAGATCAAGCCCCACATCAGGCTCCTCACTCAGTGGGGAGTCTGATTCTCCCTCTTCCCTTCCCCCCTGCTTGTGCACTCTCTCAAATAAATTTTTAAAAATCTTTAAAAAGATTATTCAAATTCTTAAATAAAATATTTTTAAGTTAACTAGACTTACTGTGATCATTGTTTTACAATATATATGAATCTCAAATCATTATGGTGTATACCTGAAATTAAATTATATCTCAACAAAAAAGGAAATATAATAAAATTGTTTTAAATCCCACACAAAATATTTTTAATGTAAAATTTTTTAAGTATATAAACTTTAGCCCTAGAAGCATTTTATGTTTGACCTGTTTTTTGGATTTACTAAATCAGAACATGACTCCATCCATACACTTGTCTTATAATTACAACATGATTCCTGAACGTGTAATTACAATAAGACTCCACCACCTTGGAAGAGATACAAGAATGACACTCTATCAAAATATAAAAATCTCTGAACACCTGGACAGAACGGAAGTCCTCTCCCATAAAGTCCTTGAAAAAAGAATGTGCACAAGTTACAACAAGTAATGGAATAAGCTTTTAAGAATTAGCCTAACAGTAGGTATTTGTATGGAGCAGTGGTTTCCTTGCCTAATGACCTTCACTGGATGTGGAAACAACATTAAAAGTAAAGTAGGACAAAAATCAATAAATAAAATCAATGCACTGCTCCCATCAGCCAACCTGGAACATGTGAAATACTAGTACCTTTTTCTTTCAAATCATTTGCATAATACATAATGAAACAGAAGAGTCCCCAGGAAGAAGAGGCTGTCGACACTATTTTAACACAGGAAATGTTCACGGGACTGCGGACACGTCGTAGGGCAGGATCACAGATGGAGGGACTGCAGGGAAAGATGAGGCTGGAGTGGTGAGCGGCTGCCAGTCCGTGAAAGCCTCTCAGAGCCATGGGGAGCCTCTGAGTATTTGAAGCCGAGGAAAGACGCGATTGGTTTGCATTTTAAAAAGCAGACTCTGGCGGTGATACGGAGAATGGTGGGTGACAAGACCACAGGAAGGCCCTATCGGTTAGGGGGCTGTGGCAATAAACCATATGAAAGGTCGTGAGGGGGGCGCCTGGGTGGCTCAGTCGGTTAAGCGACTGCCTTCGGCTCAGGTCATGATCCTGGAGTCCCTGGATCGAGTCCCGCATCGGGCTCCCTGCTCGGCGGGGAGTCTGCTTCTCCCTCTGACCCTCCCCCTTCTCATGTGCTTGCTCTCTCTCATTCTCTCTCTCTCAAATAAATAAATAAAATCTTTAAAAAAAAGAAAAAGAAAAAAGAAAAGTCATGAGGACTCCCGAAGTGAAGCGAAGATGGTGGAGATCCCGTCTCTCCAGCTACGTGAGGTCGGGGACCCTGTGGCTTATTCTTTTCCCTCGCATTCCTTCCACTACCTAGCCGTCATTCTATAATCGCCTGTCAAGGATTCCCTTGTCACTTGCATCAGCTACCATGCGGCGGTAGATAATCAATGGGAATGACCAGACTGTTACTCCAGTGTTTGCTGCAGGTAGGCAACAGTGTGATATCTGTGAGGATCATTGCATGAGACAGTGAGACTCAGGGGGAGATGGGATCTTGCAGCCACCTGCATCTTGGCTCACAGGTGAAGAAGGGAAATAGCCCTCCCCTCTATCCCTTCCCACTTAAGCAATTACAGCTCTAGATAGAAAGAAAGGAAGTGCAATGTTCACAGTTTCCTGTGTACAACTCTTCAGTGACCCCCAGAAGTGTCTCTCCGTCAGAAGTTTTGTTTTGTTTTGTTTTGTTTTTTCCAGGAGAGGTCTTTGTCTAGGTATTTTGCAGTCAGCGTACCTGGCACTTCAAGCTGACACGTTACGCCGCAATCACCTATAAACGAGTTGTGTCGGATATTGCAAAGAAAACAAATGCTCAGGGCTCAAGCTCTGTATGCAACAGTGCACTCAAATGACTGTCCTTTGTAAACACAAAGCCAGGGACTTACATTCCATTAAAGAAAAAAAAAAAGACGTGCATATTGATTGTTTCAGAACGTAGTTCACCTTCCTCATTGCTTTGAGGTTAAGAAAAAAATTGTTAATTACAAAAAGTATATATACAGCGAAATACACACACACATACATATAATATATATTATATATATATCTATTTGTATCATATATACATTTTTTTTCACTAGTTTAAGATGGCAGGTACTATAATATACCATCTCAGGGCAGATCCATTTAACGTTCAAAAACAGTAACACCACTGTTCAAGGGACACTCACTTTCATTGGTACAAGTTTGGTTTTGAGTCCATCAGACCATTTTTAACATTTGCTTAGGAACATCCAAACCCTTGGTTTATTGCTGGTTTTCCTCACAAATTAGCTATTCCCCACAAAGCCATGAACTTGCAAATGTGCTTTTATTATTACAACTTTAAAAAGGCAGGGGTAGAGCAGAGTCTGCTAAAATTTGTGCACATTGTTTCTTGTTTCCTTTCAGACCCTCAGTCAGGAAATGTTTAACGTGGGAGTAACTCTTGTTAGAGACTAATGGCTGCTGTTTGGAAAAGTCGATAAAAGTTCTTTCCTGCCAATACAAACTTATAAATTGTCGAAGCACCAGCCGGTGCCCACAGGTAGAATTACATGTTAATTGAAAAACCAAGGGACAATGTGCTTCTTGAATCAGTTTATACCCTTTCTCTCAATTATGCATTAATATCACAGGGAAATGATTTCAAAATTTTTCATCAGCACCCTGCTTTCTCTTTTAAATACAGACATATTTTTCTGTTGACAGCTCTATGATATGAGTCTCTCTGAGCCTGTCGTGTGTTTCGAGGTTAGTCTATGACTGGTTGACATGATGCTTATGAAGTCAGATTTCAAATCCCACCTGGGCCAATTAGCTTTGCAAAGAAAAATATTCCACACTGTGCCTGCACTCTTAACCCCACCTGGCAAACCCGAGGATGCCACAGGTCACAAGAGGTTCAGAACAAACCCTTCATTATCACTGTACATGGAAAGGTCTCCTGAGGATCACTGGGGCTGAAACAAGGGAAGATCAAGAGGCAGTGCCGAAAAAAGGACCATTCTTTATCTACTAAGTCTTTGCCCAGTGACTTTCAGGAGTGTCCCTGGAACTGCTCAAAAGAGAGAAGGGAATTAAAAAGAGGTAAAGGCTAGCCTGGGAATTTGTAAACAATGTCACGTTGCTAGCAGTTATAAGTAGTGCTTGTACAGAAACATCTCAGTAATTTGGACACCATCAATTTAAATTCACCATGGTCTAGATATGTAATTCTGCATTTTACTCTTAAAAACATTTAATAAGAGATGCCTGGGTGGCTCAGTCGGCTAAGCTTCTGCCTTCAGTTCAGGTCATGATCCCAGGGTCCTGGGATCAAGCCCCACATTGGGCTCCCTGCTCAGCAGGGAATCTGCTTCTCCCTCTGCCGCTCCCCCTGGCTTGTGCTCTCTCTCTCAAATAAATAAATAAAATCTTTAAAAAAAACATTTAATAACTATAAAAAATGTTTTATGTGGCTTAACAGTATAAATCAGAAAAATGAACCTAGGGGTGCCTGAGTGGCTCAGTGGGTTGAGCAGCCGACTTTTAATTTCGGCTTGGGTGGTAATCTCAGGGTCCTGGGACTGAGCCCCAAGTCCGGCTCTGCACTCAGCAGGGAGTTTGCTTGAGGATTTTCTCTCCTTCTGTCCCTCCCCGCACCTGCATTTTCTCTCTCTTTAAAATAAATAATCTTTAAAAAAATAAGAAAGAAAGAAAAAAATACACATTTTTTAATTTTTAAATATTTTATTTAGGGGCCTCTGGTGACTCAGATGGTTAGGCATCTGCCTTCGGCTCAGGCCATGATCTCCAAGTCCTGGGATCGAGCCCTACATCAGGTGTGCTCTCTCTGCCTCTCTCTCTCTCTCTCAAATGAATAAATAAAAACATCTTTAGGGGCGCCTGGGTGGCTCAGTTGGTTAAGCGACTGCCTTCGGCTCAGGTCATGATCCTGGAGTCCCTGGATCGAGTCCCGCATCGGGCTTCCTGCTCGGCGGGGAGTCTGCTTCTCCCTCTGACCCTCCCCCCTCTCATGTACTCGCTCTCTCTCATTCTCTTTCTCTCAAATAAATAAAATCTTTAAAAAAAAAATCTTTAAAAAAAATAAAGATTTTATTTATTCATTTGACAGAGAGAGCACAAGCAGGGGGAGGGGCAGAGGAAGAGGGAGAAGAAGGCTCCCCATGCAGGGCTCAATCTCAGAGCCCCATTAAGCAATGGCATTGGCATTAGTCACAACTGGACTCATTACAAGTGATTCTATGGTTCAGTTTGTTATAATCCTACTGAGGCGCATGAAAAGAAAGCAAGATGCAGGCGAGGAGATGAGGCAGTCTACTAAAAAAGAACCAAACCATCAACTCATGATTTAGAGAACAAAAAAATTATTCCAAGTTGTAAATTTCAAAATCTGTTGCATTGTATGGAAAAAGTTCTGTTGGCAAATAATAGATGCTTCTTCTCCTTATCTGTGGGATAGTTTTCTCTTGCCAGTGAGTTTGATCTTCCATTTTAGTTACAAAAACAATAGCGGCCTATTATTTTTCTGGCAGACGAAAGGCATTGCTTTGGAGTCAGCAAGGCATAGTACATCCTACTAGGGCATCCTTGGGAGAGTTCACTCAAACCATCAAAGCTTCCATTTGCTCATCTAACTTTTTAGAGCTACTGTGATCATTCAATAAAATAATGAAGATGCTGCTCTAGAATAGGCAGCACAGGAAGGACACATGGGCAATATAGACACAATTATTTTTCTTTTGCCATTTATTTGGGTTTTTTTTTAACTTTGTGTTATGGGAAAGTTTTACCCATACACCAAAGGGAACAAACGAGTATAATGAACCACCTAGCTATCTCCTCACATACTTTTTTTGGGGGGTGGGAAGAGGCTGGAAACTTATTTTAAAGGAAATTCCAGACATCTCATCATTTCACCCAACAAGAAAGAGATTATGATGACAGTGTCTTCAGGGTAGGGTATAATCTGATTCCCGGTTGAGAGATAGTTCTGCCACTAATATTGACCTAACATATCCAATAAGAAAATACATAAACTGAGGCAGGGAGTAAAGTGCCATGACAGGTAGAAAACGAAGCCAAAATTTTCACTGTCACCTGACATTTCCTTGGAATATACTCACTCTTAGTCACTATGGTGAAGACCAAGCTCTACTTTTAGAAAAAATTAAAATGGCAATCTACTTTTGGCTTCATAAAAAAAAATTCATATTAACCAAATGGAACTACAAAGTAATTTCCAAAAAGCACCTATCAAGTGCTTCCTAGATAAAGTCTGTTCTCTAGGAATTTGTAGTATAAAATAGTTCTTGAAAAACAGAAAGATTTGGAGAAGTTCTGTTAAAAATAGTCAAACAATATAGAAAATGATGGAGATAAATTTACCTCTGTAAGAATATAGGTAGGGCAGAGGGAGAGAAGGGGCATAAGTATATAGTCAGAAGATTTTTCAAAAGGGGTCCTGAATATTCCATGTCCAGATTCCCTGGGAGACAGAGACTTTGCTGACAATAATTCCCTGTCTAAAGAGCCCCAGGAGCTTTGATCAGTCTTGGTTCTTTTATGTGGAAAGTTTCCAAGCCCCTACAAGCTGGTGATAAAGAATGCAGGAGAGCTAGTAGGGAGAGGAGGGAGGGAGATTGGGGATGGGCGCGGGAAAGGTAAAGAGTGTGCAACTTAGTCCGGGAAGGGGGAAGAATCAAGTCAACAGAACTGGCCTTGATAAAAAAAAGGATACTTCTCTCTTAGTGAGGGGGAAGGGGAGAAATGGAAGGCAAGGAATGGAAATTTTTGGAATGGAGAGAGGTTGAGAAGACCTTAATGTCCTAAGTAAAATAGAAGATCAAAGTATCTGTGGGGAACAAAGGGAACAAGGATAGGATGGGGATTATGAGAAAAGTCTGTCTCTAACACGGACAAACCCGTTTAAGTGTTGCCTCCAAAAATAAAACAAAACTAAACAAAAGTCTTCCCTACCCCTTACTATTCCCTTAGATCCAGCCCTGCCATCATTCTCTATCTACAAACTTCTTAAGAGTAAAGTTTACCCAAGTACTCCTGGACATCAGCAATCTGATATCAACACTCACCATTCCTTTGAAAATGTACCTTTTAAACGCCAGCTCAATAAATGGCTTGTTCTCAGTTTTTATCCTCCAACTTTTCAGCAACACTGAGAACTATAAATGTCTTCTTCCTGAGAGTCTCTCCTCCATTGCATCCATGGTACATCGTGGTGCTCATCTGTCTTCCTTCCTCTTTACCCATGTCCTCTATTCCTCTTTGGCCAGTTCTTTTCTCTCTCCCCACCCTTAATGCAGGGTGTTTTCTAAGGGTCTGTCTTTGGACTTGACTTTTTTCTTTTATTCTGTATCCCTACAGTCTCCTCAGATGAGTGCCATATTTGTTACTCTATATCCGTGCTGTTGATAGAGTAGCCACTGGCCACATGTGGCTATTTAAATTTAAATTATTATTAAATATAATTTAAAATTCATTTCCTCAGCCATATTAGACATATATCAAATGTTTACAAGCCACATGTGGCTAGTGGCTACCATACAGGACAGCGCAGATAGAGAACATTTCCTTCTTTATAGAAAGTTCCTTTGGACACCACAGGTCTAGATCTCACCCCTCCCCTGGGGTAAGATCTTCTGCCCTGGCAGTATTCTACCTGACAACTCTCCTAGAAGTCCTTCTAGAATCACAAATTCATTATCCATCAAATCGTACTCCATTTAACATACATTTCTCATAATAGTTTTCTGTATAAGCTCTAATTTTACTTTAAAAAGTCTCCATGTAATAAGACCACATGTCCAAATAATTAGGAAATATTTACATAAGTAAATTGGATATTTAGGTATAATTTTGCCCACTAAAGTAATAGAGATCGTTTTCATTAAGAAAAATATAAACTACAGCCATGTAGGAGGGAAATCACCAACTTCTATGTAGTACCTATATAGTATTTTCCCATGTTTAGAGTGTGATAAAATAATAAATAGATTTATTTATGGGGCATTTTCTCTATTATATCTCAATAAAACCAAGGTTTTCCCCTATAGTGTCAATGAGTACACTATTCTCACTGTAAAGAAACCAACTTTCTGATTCTATTAGGAGCACTAAAAATATTCCGCCTGAACAATGAAAATCAGACACCAATACTCTTTGCCAAAAGACTGACAATGCTACTGGACACATGAGATTCTGAAGCATCGTATTCAACAAAGAATCAGATCTGGTCCTGATTTTAATCAGAAAGCAACCTGTCTCTTTCTGCCTCCTAAACTTAGCAAAGACATACCATTCTCAGCATGCTGACCATTTTGGTGGTGTGAGGTTTCACTGGGCAGCCTCACTCAGGGTGACCTCAGCCTGGGATTCTAAAGATGGAGTGTATTAAATGCAGGTGAGTCATCAATTTAAAAAGCCATACAGAGTAACTAAAAGCCTCATTCTTTAGAAGTACAGAGATTCCACAGAAGGCCTTCCCATGTGACAAATGGAACTCACTTAGGAAAAGAAAAGCCATCTCTAAAGAAAGAAGTGATAAATGGTACCCCTGTAGGATAAGCCTATTGTGCTTGGTTGCACCAGGTAATTCCATCTGAACTGATTATCACCATCCCCAATGGAGTTATGACATCTCCTGCTAACGATGACAGAAAAGTAGAATCATAGTTTTGTAGTGGGATTTTAATTGTAAATATTCAGGACCATTACTGTTAATTCAATAGCATTGTGTATACTGTGATACTTCAACATTCTCTATACAGTTCAAAGACATTAAAAATTAATCTTACGAGTGTCTGAGTGGCTCAGTCGGTTAAGCATCTGCTTTCGGCTCAGGTCATGATCCCAGGGTCCTGGGATCGAGTCCCGCATCAGGCTTCTCTCTCTCCCCCATGCTTGTGCTCTCTCTTGCTATCTCTGTCTTTCTCTCTCAAATAAATAAATAAAATCTTTTAAAAAAATGAAATAAAATAAAATAAAACCTTAAAAAAATAAAAATAAAAAATTTATCTTTTGACTGCCTCATAGGGCATATAGATATTAAAACATTCCAAGACTACTCATCAGTTACCAATACACTAACAATGATATGCCTAGCCCTTTTCTAGGTACAATGAGGCATGTGAAAGAAGCAGAAGACACAACCCCTTCCCTCAAGTTGTTTCAGACAACAGAGATAAGTAAGTACATAAAACACTTATAGAATGTGTGTTTATGGAATGCTCTGATTTACACTTATACCAAAACAAGGTGGGATTTCAGGACAGGAAAAAGACAAGTGTTGGGGAGCAATTATTTAGAAAAGTCTTCACAGAAGAGTAAGCCTTCAGGGGTCCCTAAAAGAAATATTAGTGGGGGGTTTGGAGGAGGAATGAATAGGCAGAACCCAGAGGATTTTTAGGGTAGTGAAAATACTCTATATACTATTACAACAGTGGGTACATGTCACTATATATTTTCCAAACTCATAAAGTACAACACCAAGAGTGAACCCTAGGGGCACCTGGGTGGCTCAGTCGTTAAGCGTCTGCCTTCAGTTCGGGTCATAATCCCAGGGTCCTGGGATCGAGCCCCACATCGGGCTCCCTGCTCGGTGGGGAGCCTGCTTCTCCCTCTCCCTCTGCCTGCCGCTCCCCTTGTTTGTGCTCACTTTTTCTCTGTCAAATAAATAAATAAAATCTTTATTAAAAAAAAAGAGTGAACCCTAATACAAACTATAAACTTTGGGTGATTATGATGTGTCAGTGTAGGTTCATAATTGTAACAAATGTACCACTCTGGTGGGGGATGTTGATAATAGGAGAGGTTATGCATGTGTGGGGGCAGGGAAGTTTATGGGAAATCTCTATACCTGCCTCTCAATTTTGCTGTCATCCTAAAACTGCTCTTAAAAAATAAAGTCTCTAATAAAAAAAGAGAAAAGACATATTAACCAGTACATGAGGGAAGTACAGTTTGGAGCAAGGACAAATACATGTCCTGAATCTTCCCAGAAAGCCCCAATTTTTGTCTTGTATTTACTCTCAAGGCGGGAGAAATATAAAGAAAGATAAGAAGAAGAAAAAAAAAAACACTATGATGGGGATAGTGTTTGAGATTGTGTGTGCAAGTGTGTGTCAGGTTAGGGAAGGATGTAGAGACTGCCTGATTGGATAACAATGGTCATGTTAAGGAACATCAAAAATGAACAGCAATAGGAGCACTGGGTGTTATACGCAAACAATGAACCATGGAACACTACATCAAAAACTAATGATGTAATGTATGGTGATTAACATAACTAATAAAATACAATTTTAAAAAAATGAACAGCAATAGCTAAGAGGGAGTCAGTTAGGAAATAGCTTCTGCAGACCAGTCTGATCAATGTAGCTATCAATCTGATAGGGTCTCAAGGCCTCCCGTAAATTCCTAAGCAACAGAATGACATGATCAGAGAAACACTTGAGAAAAAGTAGGCTGGCAGCAATGAAGTGCTGAGATCCTAGCCCCCAGCTCTCATATTTATTGTGATACAGACATGCTCTTCACTCTAAATCCTGCCATCAGCCTGGGAGGTTTCAACATTCTTGTGGGAGATTTAGCCACTATCCTAACCTTACCAATCCTTGATCTCATGAATTCTGATTGCCTTCGCTTCCACTCCCAGGCCTGTGCATTAGTTAACACTGCACCACACAGAAAACTTAGATGCAAATAGCCCAACTTCAAGTCCCTCCAGCCCTCTCATGCCTGGCCTCCCACTGACCTGCTCATCCCTCCCCATATCTCTTCCTTGCTGGGTATTGTCTCACCGACTTTCTTCCACTTCTGTTCTTCCACTGCATCTACTTACACAACTGCAACCCTAGATTCAGTGCTGTAAAATCTATCTCCCCCTTTACACGCAGGCTTCTGAACACACCAGTGGCATTGCAGACACATGGCTTCCACTGGTGAAATCTTAAACTTCACTTATTAATGCTCCCATTTGTCCACAATCACCTTCCTCTAATGCTCCCCTCAGCAGTGATATGGCATGTACATAATTATCCTTAAGGCCACCACCTGGGGGGCACCGGGGTATCTCAGTTGTTCGAGCATCTGACTCTTGATTTCGGCTCAGGTCATGATCTCAGTGTCCTGGGATCGAGCCCCATGTTAGGCTCTGTGCTCAGTGGGGAGTCGGCTTGAGGATTCTCCCTCTCCCTCTCCCAGTGCCCCTCCCCCCACTTGTGCACACGCACGCGCGCACATGCGCTCTCTCTCAAATAAATCTTTAAAAAACAAATATAAATAATAAAAACTTTCCACTGACCTGAGTTTCCCGCTAGCTACTATCCTGTCTTTCTTCTACTTTTTTATCCACAGTTATCCATCTAATAACATCTATATTAGCTAAGTGTACTAATCACAACAACCCTAGAAAGTAGGAAGTGTATCTATTGTACGGACAGGGAATAAACTGAGGCCCAAAGTCAACACTAATGAGGTTAACTGCCAAAACTTTTGGAATCTACAACATTCCCTCATTGGACTTGGCCTTCACACTGTTCTAACCTTCTGTTTTTTAATAAACTCATGTTTTACTTAAGCCCAAAAGTAGCAAAAAGCAACATAGTGTTTTCAAAGCAGGAGGTCAACAAATATACACTAAGGGTTTACTCTGCCAGGAAAATAATTTATAGTCATGCTAAAGAAAAGGGAAATTTGGCTTCTTTGACTATATCCAAAAAAAAAAAAAACCAACCCAAAATCTAATTAACTTTTACCAAAAAATAAAAATAAAAACGATTTTCTAAATTCCTAGATTTTCAACAGAACATGTTATTCTGTTTGTTTAACTTGACTTCTCAAACCACTGAAAATAGGTTTAAACTCACTGAAACTGCTCTGGCAAATGTTCCCCATAACCTACAGATCCACAAACCCAAAGAACACCCTTCAGTCATATCCAACCGAAGCTTCCTACTGATTTGACTGACATAATCTCTCTCTTCTTGACAATCTTGACTCCCTTGGCTTCTGCATCACTCCACTCTCCTGGGATCCTCATTCCTTTTGACTGTTTTTATTCATATGTCTTATCTGTAATCATATTGTACATCAGATTCAGGTGTAGTTTTATCTCCACCAAATACTTCTCCACTGAAGCAAGACTACTTACTGATGAATATAACCTATACTTTCCCACCCACTCTATGTTTGAATCTGTCTGTGTTGGTCCCTACACTCATTTCTACTTGTCCAAAACCTACCAATTATTCATGATCTAATTCTTTAGTAAAGCTTTTGCTCATCTCCTGAGATTTTCATAATCTTTCCCTCCTTTGTGCTCCCATAATTTGCATTGCAACTACCCAATAGAATATTCATTCTTGCATATTCTCATTTATCCTGCAAGGTCAGGAGCTCTTTTTTCACCATGACTGCTGAGGTACCCAGTGTCTAAAACCATGCTTAGCACCTAGTAGGACCTCATTAAATTTTAGCTATGAGTATTATTATTCATCATCTTTGCATTCTTCAGACCTCTAGCACAGTAATGTTTCTTAAATATTATAAAATCAATTTAGAACTAATTAATTAATGCCCTAAGAATGAATGAAATCTCTTAGTAAGAAAGGAGAGCAGGTAGAAGGCTCACCTACAGTAGGTGGTAGAGAGGTAAAGTGCGAAGTCGGCTTGAGACTCTCTCCCTCTCCCTCTGTCCCTTCCCCCCCCCCAAATAAATGGATGAATATTTTTTTAAAAAGAGAGAGAAGAAAATGGCTAGGAACTGCAAAAGGAGAGAATAGAGGAAACTTATAGTGATCCACAGGGTCATGTTATCCATTTTGTAAGTATCTGAAAGATAACATCTTCTGCCAGTTACATGGGACAAGGGTAGATTTTTCAACATGTGGATGATCCTGTCTCTGACTCAGCCTGCCAAACACCAAAGCCAAATGGAATGGTGGTGCATTATCTAGTCGTGTTAGCTAGATTTCCCTGAGCCTCCTTTTGCACAGGTAAAAGAGAACTAACTATAAGGACAAAGGGAAAAAATGATGAAAATTTTTTAGAGGTTGATTTTTTTTAAATGTATTCAAGTGGATATATCAAGAGGATTTACTATACAAAATAGCTAAATATTTTTTTGTATCAAGAAAAAGAATTAATTGGTATACTGTTTTTGAATCATTTTATAAGAATGGCCTTCTGCCAAGTTTTCTGTTATGGCTTTTTGATGTGAGTAACATTTCCTTTGAACTTTTGTTGTTTTTAGTACAACCAAATCAACTGGCTTCTTTAAAGTGCTATTTTTGGACAAATACAAGGGAAAATTAATCATGGTGCCCAAGTGATAGTCTGGGTATACTATTTCATTATTTTCAGTTTAGTCTGGGAAGTATGTAACCAGTTTTTCACCCAGAGTAAAAATGTTCCAATTTATTAGAAAGTTCTTGTTATTGTAAGTGTCAATGACAGAAGAGTCATAATGGAAACCATCCCAGCTACTTCCATGCAGGCAATGCTGGCCAGCCATTGTGCTAAAATGACAGGCTTGCATTGGCTAAGGTGTGGCTCGAAAGGTCTGGAAGATGTCCCTCTCTAAGACAAAGGTCATGACACCACCAGTTCCTAGACAAGACTCTTTAAAATGCAAAAATCCCTGAGAATGGCACTCCATGACTAATACATATCCTCTAAAGTTACACTTCAAGAGTTCACTCTGCACTTGGACTGGCAAGCAAAACAGCAAATTTGCAGATTTTGCAAAGAGCCAATGCTAGCAATAAAGGTCATGCTGTTTTAATGTTGGCTTAACAAATTCCTATAGATCACACAACAGATTCCTTAGGTGGCAGGCCATTGGTACCAGAAAACACATAATTGTTTATAATGTCCAAAACCCTGGATATGGAGGTAGAGATAATAAGAGAGATCAAAAACGAGTCTGAGAAAGGGAAAACTGACATGGAAAGTTCGAGTGAACTCCCATCTCCTCCTTGTCCCCCAAGTCATTTCCCCGGTACATCTCCTACAGGCAGACTTGATCTCAGTCTATCTCTCCAATATTACGAGCCCTTTTTTCTTTGTGTCACCCTACTTCTTTTAACCAGCAGTTCCAGTCTCCCCAAGGCTAAGCTGCTGCACAACTCCAGGGCACAACCCTCATAGGGTAGTGAATATGAAGCCCCCCAAAGTTGTGTAGGGCCCAGCCTGTGACCATGTGGCACCCCTGCCCTCCACCATGTTTCTCACTATCCAGATCACACCAAACTTCAAGACTCAAATCATACACTTCTACCGCCTGGATGTGAAAGAAACCTTCCACAATTTCTCTAACCTAAAAACTGGTTTTGGCCCTGGGGTTCACACTGGGAGTCCACTTGAAAGAAATTCTCAAGATGAAGAAGAAATACAAAGGTCCTGGATCTTACCCTTGAACATCCCCAAGTGTAAATAATATAATGAGAGGGACATTGAACTGAGAGACAGGGAATTTGGATCTAGAGCAAATGTTAACTAAACTGCTGTGCAACCTTGGGAAAGTCACATAATTTATCAGAGTGTCATTTCACATTTGTTATATAAAGGAGGTGGATAAGACACCTCAAAGATGCTTGTCGGCCCCAATATTTTATATAACCTTGGAACACTAGCTCCAGAGGAAGGGTATTTGAGTCACATACAGCCACCCCATAAAGGGAGGTAATCAGTGGTCTCTGAAGGTCTGGGAGACAAGTCACTAAATGTTCATAAATGTCAAGCCAAATGGCATACAGGCCTTACCTCTCGAGGCATATCCTTGCCTCTCTTCACAGCACTAGATCTTTACATAGATTTTTTTCACATCTCTAGTCTGGCAAACCTGGCACACAGCTGCCACATTTTCACCAGCCCACTCATAGTTGCTAAAGGCAACTGCCTCCCACACTTAGCTACAGCACACACACCATCTCACGTGAGAATGCTAATAAAGGACAGGTTTCTGCTACAAAAACATAGATCTACAGCTCCAAATACAGGAACACTCTTATTTTAAACAAACCTAATATGACACAATCTGCATTTGTAAGTACATACACTTATGTGGGTGCCTATAAATAAATGGGTGGATGGATGATTTGCTTTGCAAATGAATTCACCATGAAATTTCTTAAAATACCAGGTCCTTCATTTCTCTTTTCCTTCACTGCCTCCTCCACAAATATCTTATACTTTCTTACTTATTTATTGCTACTCAGGAATATATCTATTGTGTAAGGTAAGGTATCCAGTATTTATAAAGTTTAATGGAGAGCAAAATGCATGTCTTTGGCACCTTCTGGCTATTTTCCTTAATGTTCTGGGTATGTGGCCTTATATTTTGCATGCCTTGGCTCTGAAACTGTATCTGGCAACACCATGAGTATAAAAGTCACATGAATCTTAAATACCTTCCAGAGTCCACCATGATATAATAGCCTTCTACAGAAATTAAAATCTGGAAGAGCCACAGGCTTCACACAAGCCACCATGGTTGGAGAGAAGGGAGCTGATGGCCTTGCTTTGTGAAAACTTCCATGACAACAGTGTACCTTCCACTCAGGTTAGTATCTGTCAACTGAGGGCAGCTTAAAAAGTTAGACTAATATATTCTGCCTCCTTACACAATAAATGTTAATAGACAAAACATTGACCACCTTTCTGGGAGTGGTGAAGCTATTTCTAGTAATGGTGGTACTCTGGAAAATTTCACCTTTTGCTGTGAAATGCAAATGTGATTTTTCTCAGCCCATAAATGGTAAGCTCAATCATGTTTATTTGTTTAAAATTTGAGTTTTGTATGTTTTCTATTTCTCTTTTCCCCAGGGGTTTCCTTATCTGTATGCACACACAGATGAGAACAGGAACAGATCAGGGTGGCCCACCCTAGGTTAGGGTAGATTGCAAATAATATTTCTGATGCTAACAGCACCAAACAAAGGTTTCATCTCACGTGATTGTTAGCATTCCCCTCGAGGCTCAGGCAAGCTAAGAGCCTAACAAAAACAAAAAGGAAAACAGCAACTTCACTCTTAAGTCATACTCTTTTCCAAAAAGAAAAAAGCTATTTTTCCCCCCACTTTCAGAAACACAATTGTCCAGAGCTCAGAAACTCAAAAGAATCCCAACTCCCCCTTGGATCCCTAAAAACAAACACTTAATGGGGGACCTGGTTCATGGAAGCTACAGAAGGATGGTGAGGATGGCAGTGGAAAGAGCACGGGACCAAGACTCAGGAAACCTAAGATGAGATCTGGACACAACCCACATTTTTTGTTGATAACAAATGAGATAATAGACTTGAAAATGCTTTGTGAAAATATTACATCTTCACAATACAATGCTCTGCTTATTTGTGTGCATCTCAACTTGTAGGAAATTAAAGCTGAAAGTTAAGAAAAAATGAAAAAAGGAGTAAGGCTGCTCTAAACAAATTTTTTTTTCTGTATTCTGTATTTTTCTGTATTTTTCCCTCTCTTTGTCTCTCCCTCTATTTCTTTATGTCCCTTTTACTCTACCTTTTAGAAGAAGGCAAAAGTAACCATTGATCTAAACTCTGTGCTCTAATAATCATGACTTTTCTATGGTTTTCAACCACAGCCAATGGCTAAATTAGATAACCTCACTGATTACTAAGCACAGGAGCCTGGGTTAAATTATTACCAAAATCATATCATTAAGAAACTTTCTGCTTCTAGAGAAGCTTGAAGTTGGAATCAGCTTCTCTTCTTTATTCATTCATTCAACACATATTTATTCAGTACAAACTTATAGCAGGGATTTAGAAATTAACAAGAAAAATATAACCCCTTTCCCCATGAAGTTCACAATCCAGTGAGGGAGATAGATTCATAGTCTCTCATTTTATAGCTTAGGAACTAGATACAAATAGTTGAGAAAATTGGACTCTACCTGCAACTCTCCTTCCATTATACTGAGTAGCTGTATAAGGTCTTCTTTGGATAACTCCAAGGATTTCTTATTTTTTCGTTCACTTTCTCCAGATGATTTTAGGTGTCGTTTAACAGTTCCTGAGGCCATGACATCATCCTCCTTTCTGTTTGATTTGTTTTTCTTTTTTGCATCTTCTGAGAGACTTTTATCATCAGCATTGCTGATGATAGAGGACTTGGGGCAGGAGATATGCCCATTGGATGAACTTTCACCGCCCTGGTTTCGGGATCTCATTCCCACCTACAATACATGAAAAAAGATAAGATGTTGTTACTACCACTGAAATTATTTTTCTAACTACTTAGAAACTTTTAGCAGCTTCACAGCATCACCAATAAAGAAATACTGAAAGATCAGTCCTAGTTAGCTTCCTTATAGCTTTAATGAAAGTCATCAAAATCTGCAGGAAAATGCTTTGATGGTCTTCAGGAAAAAGTGAAAATGTGATTCTAACCTGATAAACATCTCAAACCAAATGACTAAGGTCAACACCAAGAGTTCTAAGTCGTGTCAATGGTATGTATCTTTGATACACTGGGATAATGGGATATAAACAGTACTTTACCTATGTGGCCTCCCACTCCCAAACATTACCCAAGTCTAATAATGAGAAAAACATCAGACAGACCCCACTTGAAAGACAGTCTACAAAATTGCTGACCAGTAATCTTTAAAGCTATCAAGGTCATCAAAAACACAGAATATCTGAAAAATTGTCATAGCCAAGAGAAACTTAAGGACACATGACAATTAAATGCAATATGGCATCCTAGGTGGGATTTTGGAATAGAAAAAAGACAGTATGAAGAAAAACTGAGAAAATATGAATAAAGCATGGGCTTTAGTCAATAATAATGTATCAATACTGGTTCATAAATTATAATAAATGTACCATACTGGTACATACTGTACATAAGCTGTTAACTATAGAAGAAACTGGGTGTGGTATATATTGGAACCCTAGGTATTATGTTTGCAATAATTCTATGAATCAAAAGCTGTTGTAAAATAAAAAATTTATTTTAAAAAAATGATTCTAAATTAAGCCTATCAGAAAATTCAAACATCTGGGGCACCTGGGTGACTCAGTTGGTTAAGCATCTGACTCTTGGTTTTGGCTCAGGTCATGATCTCAGGGTCATGAGGTTGAGCCCCATGTTAGGCTCCATGCTCAAGCTGGAGTCTACTTGAGATTCTCTCCCTCTCCCTCTGCCTCTGTTTTTCCCCTCACTTGTGCACTCTCTCTCTCCCAAATAAATAAATAAATAAATAAACAAATAAACAAATAAATAAAATCTTAAAAAGAAAAGAAAATTCAAACATCAAACCCTGCCAGGAACCAGTTGGAAGTCACAATGTACAGAAAAATCCACATAGGGTGGAGAGGGCTTCAAATGGAGAGAGGAAAAGGGAAACTCAAAGGGAAGAGGGTGGTGTTGTTTTTAGTAATGTGGGATTTTGTTTTTCCATAATCTCTTTTTCAAAATGGGGGGAGGGTAGTGTGTTTTGTTTTATGTCAATCATTTACAGTAATAAGAATAAGAGCACAAAGAATGGGGGAAAACAGATCAATTTCAAAATCAAAAATTTTTTAAATATTTTGAGTTAAAATAAAGAAAAAAGACAAAGCAGTGGCTAATTTATCCCGTGGGGAGCACATTTGGGTCTTTCCATCATGAATGCTTTACAGATTCTCTGTCAGTCTCTGAGCAGAAGAACTTGACCAACAGGTATGTTACAAACAAACAAATTGAACTCAAACCCTAAGACTCAAAGTGCAAGAAAGAGAGCTCTAATTTCCTGGGGGCTGTACTACAAAATTTGCCTAAACTCTTAAATATAGTAGCTTAGAACATGGGATTATTTAAAACTCACAGTATAAATAGTCCTTCCCCTGAACAGCTAAGCAGCAAGATTTTCATTATTCATTCCAGATAAAATACAGAGACTTGTTTTCTGAAAGTAAATTTCCTTTATGAACCCAACATACTTAAGAAACCATGGAAAGCTTTTCAAAACACTAGGTTTATAATAGAAAAATAAATACAGTGTGATGTTTCCTTTCAGATAGTGCATATTCAATTCTTCCAACAAATCTTTAAATCTACATTCATGCTCCTTTTTTGAACTGAACTCTTATAACCAAATGGACCCTTTTGTGAGTGTGTGAACTTTCTTCAGCACCCTAATTTTGAACAATATAAACTGAAAAAGTGATCCTTAACACTGGCACCCTATTTTCTGGTTCACTCAGTGATTAGTTCTTGAAATTTTAGAGCATCTTTTCTGCTTCCTTGGTGAAGAAAGAATAGATGTGTCTTTGTAATGGAAGCCAGAGCACTTCGGAGCAGACCTACTATACTTTATCAGTTTGTTGTGGGCGGAGAGGGCTGACTTAAGCCCCAGTCAAAAAAAAAAAAAAAGAAGAAGCAATGAATAGAAAGTTTTGAAGGGGAGTAAAATATGTTTTTTTGGCATATTGATTATTTAAGAAATAATAGACACAGGTGAGGTTCTGAAAACTGAGTAGAAATTACCCTTTGGTATGAAATATTAAATTTATAAGGGAAATCTCCATTTGTAAGGGTGTCTTCTTCTTCGTACCAGAAAGAAAAGAATGACTAAATTTCTGGAAACTCTTCTTAGCAGAGAAGGTAAGGACTTAAATCTGCACAACACTTTACTCTTATTTACTGTGCTTTTCCTGGTAACCTCCCACAACTGACTCCCTACCCCCAACATCTTCTTTTGTATTTAGCTGAAGATGATATTAAGGTGATGGCTTGAGCCATTTCTGAGAATTCCTCTCTCATGTATAGAAGAGGTATACATGTTTTAAACTTCTGTTTGTTTTTCTCCTGTTAATTTGTCTTTTTGTTGCGGGGGGGGGGGGGTGTCTCAGCCAAGAACCTAGAAAGGTAGAAGGAAAACTTTTTCCTCCCCAACAATTTCAAATTTAACTCTTGAATTTTACACATCATTATTAAGACAGGGGCTCCCCAAACTGAATTGTGACTCCCTACAACTCCATGCCTTTTTACCTGAAATAATTTTCTCTATAAGATCTTAAGGCTCTTTGGGATGGTGCATCAAATATTGATTTGACAACTTCAATTTAGATCATGCATTAATAAAAATTCCAGACAATAGTAAGGTGGTAATGTTTTAAACTTAGTCATACATGGCCTTAATCATATACAACATTTGTATTTGACTGTAGCATGTGTTTGTGTAATATTTTCCTGGACTTTTTATATCTTTTATAGGATCTTCAGCATTTGGGTATTCCTAAATTAGAAAAATGCCTAACTAACTATGTTATATGCATTTACTCAACCGTATTTACAAACACACAGAGGGGTGCCTAGGTGGCTCAGTCGTTAAGCGTCTGCCTTCAGCTCAGGTCATGATCCCAGGGTCCTGGGATTGAGCCATGCATCAGGCTCCCTGCTCTGTGGGAAGCTTGCTTCTCCCTCTCCCACTCCCCCTGCTTGTGTTCCCTCTCTCCTGCCTCTCTCTCACTCTGTCAGATAAATAAATAATATCTTAAAAAAACAAAACAAACACACAGAAAGTGACATTTAATTAGTGCAACTCTTTTTATAGTTAGTACTTTCTAAAACTTTCAGTCTGATGCATTTTTAGGTAAATTTTATTGTAGTATTAATAGCTTTTGTGGAATTAATGGAATTATATTAGTTAATTAGTATTGATTATAGAATTAATTGATTACAGAATTAATTACTTTCACAGAAAAAACATATTTTAAAATTATCTAATTATTTTAGATCACTAATCAGCTCAAAAGCTTGAGTTCCCTATTCTCTTCCATGTTATTTCACTTTGATAAAAATATTTCATGTGCTAGACCATGATGTTAATTCTGTCTTAGGAAATATATTTCCTCCGTGACACTGAAATTTCACATTAATTGCTTTTCCTTTGACATGTGCACATGGATTTTAGTACTTTCTTGGTGATCCAAATAGGGTCTACTATCTTTATCTCCACAACAAAGTCAGCAATCAGTGCCTTTTCTATCTCAGCAATGTGAAAGTACTCAGAGATCACAAACTAGCCAAGAAATATTTTAGGAAGGAAGTAGACACCATATACAAAAGTGAAAGACATATTCTCAATAGTGTAATCAAGTGTGCCGTCAATAATGTCCACTTTATTTATTTATTTTTAAAGTTTATTTTTTTTAGTAATCTTTACACCCAACGTGGGCCTCAAATTTTCAACCCCAAGATCAGGGGTCACATGCTCCTCAGACTGAGCCAGCCAGCACCCCAGTAATGTCCACTTTAAACTACTTTATTTTGGGGGTGCCTGAGTGGTTCAGTTGGTTAAGTGTCTGCCTTCAGCTCAGGTCATGATCCCAGGGTTCTGGGATCGAGCCCTGCATCAGGCTACCTGCTCAGTGGGGAGTTTGCTTCTCCCTCCTCCCTCCCTTCCTCCCTCCTTCTCTCTCTCACTCACTCTCTCTCTCTCAAGTAAATTAATCTAAAATCTTTAAAAAAAAATAAAAAATAAACTACTTTATTTTGAAGGAAGAAAATATCAAGACAATAATGACTTCCATGTATCACATTTAATGACAGCCATACTCTTCCTTATTCTAATAGCTATCAAGTTTCTTTTTTCTTAATTTTTTATTTAAATTCAATTTAATTAACATATATTATTAGTTTCAGAGGTACAATTTAGTGATTCATCAGTTGCATACAACACCCAGTGCTCATTCCATCAAGTGCCTCCTTAATGCCCATCACCCAATTACTCCATCCCTCCACCCACCCCACTCCAGCAACCCTCTTTGTTTCCTATAGTTAAGAGTCTCTTAGGATTTGCCTCCCTTTCTGATTTCGTCTTATTATATTTTTCCTGCCCCTCTCCTATGTTCATCTGTTTTGTTTCTTAAATTCCACATATGAGTGAAATCATATGGTATTTGCCTTTCTCTAACTGACTTATTTCACTAGCATAATACACTCTAGCTCTATCCACGTCAGTGCAAATGGCAAGATTTCATTCCTTTTGATGGCTGAGTAATATTCCATTGTATATATATATATACACCGCATCTTCTTTATCCATTCATCTGTTGATGGACATCTGGGCTCTTTCCATAGTTTGGCTATTGTGGACATTGCTGCTATAAACATTAGGGTGCATGTGCCCCTTTGAATCACTAGGTTTGTATCCTTTGGATAAATACCTAGTAGTGCAATTGCTGGGTCATAGAGTAGCTCTATTTTTAACTTTCTGAGGACACTTCATACTGTTTTCCAGAGTGGCTGCCTCACACACTGTTTCTTAAGTGCTACACAGTGTGCTAAGCATTTTACATATTGCATCTCATCTAAATTAATATTCACATCAACCTTATTATTCTCAGGTTTACAGATATGGCCACTGAGGTTGAAAGACATTAAATATCTTTTTTCTGGATCACACAACTACTCCTAGCGAATAGAAGAGCTAGGATTTGAACCCAGGTCTGATGCCAAATACCTACTCACTATATGGCTTTCCTCTAAGTTCTTAAACACATGCAAATTGGAAGGGGTAAGGGAATACCCTGTAAATCAGATGATTCAGAAAAATTTACAAATCCTTACTAATGTTTTTCACTTCATACTACAGAATTGGAGAAATCCATTCATCTTTCTCCACATTCATGCAAAACTCACACAGCAATTAAAATTGCTAAGCAAAATACTTTTGCCAAAATCATTAACCTGATGCAGAACTTGTAAAATGATGAATCATTTTTAAATCACCCCGAGAAGCAACATGGCTAAATATTAAGGATACATGTTATGAAAACAGGATGTGAAGTCTGAACAGGGACCATCTGTGTTAAAAGTCCCAGAGTTGAACAATAGTAAACATTTAATCAGAGTTGGCCAAATCCTGTCCATTGTGTTTACAGGAGTATCAGGCAGGTAACAAAAAAGGCATCTGGTACTCTGTAGGCTTCTTAATAGTTGATTACATGGCTTCAGGGTTGGGACACGTAGATAACAAAATTTCTGAAAGAAGCCAAAAATACCTTTGCTCTACCCCAGCATATACCCTTTGAAGTAAGTTCTCCTTGAGAAAAAGGTATAAATAAACTGAAAAGTCACACCAGATTTGTAACCACACCACTCTCTCTCTCTCTCTCTTTTTTTTGAATCACTGTTATTTGGGGCACAAATTCCTCCTTTTAATAAGTAAATAATCCTAACATAGTTCAAGAAGTACACTTACTTTTCCATTCATAGTAATTAGTCAGCAATAGTTCGCATGGAATTTGCTGACTAGGGTGTGAAGAAAAGAAATACAAAATGTTATTCCAAATCTCCCTCTTTTATCTATGGCCATCCCTCCTCTTCAGGCCCGCCCTCCCCCCGCATATACTGGGCAATCACCAGAGCATACCGTCAGATGAATAATATCCTAGGAATCAGAAACTGTTTATAAAGACTTTGAGCCATTTATGCTGAACCAACAAGTATTTCTAGAGCTTTTGAACGAGGAAAAGGAAAAGGACAAAGGAAAAGTCTACAGCAATGAAATACCCACTCTAGTACCCACCTTCATTAGCTCCTGCAAATGTTGACCTTGAATTTCCCCCTTCCCTTTTCTCACTCTTGCTCTTGCCCGCTTTCAGATTTATCTTTTCGTGTTATGATTCAATTTTGGCCACAAGACTCCCCATCCCTACAACCAACAGAAACGTTTTCTGCATAAATTAGGTTTTGGAATATTTCCTATGCTTCTCAAGTATCCAGCCTCTGTTTCTGGTTTTATTTTATCTATATACTTTTCCAAGAACCTACCTAGGGCACAGGGTGAGATGTCACAATAATTTTATTTATATAATTTCTATTTTTAAATGACTTTATAGAATTATAAGGAAAATTATAGTACATAGTAAAAAGGAAAGCACATAATTACAGAAAAGCCTACTTTTTACAGTGTGGCCTGGCAGAAGGCCTGCTGCAAGTGAGGCTTCCAGAACATTAGCATGGAACCGTCCTGGTTCTTTCTGTTGGACTTAAATGACAATACCCAAAGCACCCCAAACTAAAGGCAAAAGAAAACATCTGTTCTAGTTTTGTGTGAATTTTAAAACATAAAAAAATCAAATAGTTTATTCTCTATTGATGCCAGATTATTCCCTCTGCGTATCTTCTTTACTTGAAGTCTAATTATAAAGAGCCCAACTCATAAAATGTTCAAATATTTCTCATGAGATTATCATTCATTCTAATGGTGCAGACTGTTCAGAAGTGTTCCTATGTTTACTCTTAAATTTTCTTTACAATTTTCTATCACTTTCTTCATCCTATTTATGAAACAAGCCATGTTAAATGATTTTTCACTGCTCATTATCCACACTCATAAAATCTTCAGAATAACATTCTACTAGGACAGATCTATCCAGGCCAACTGAAAATTCTTCTAAATAATTCCACAAAATGTTAGAATTCAAGAAAGGGGATTCTCTTGAGGTCATTGCAGAGATGTTGTAATCAAGAGTTTAAGGAAAATATTATAACCGCAGCAAAATAGAAAAATATTATTCTACCCTAGCCCAAAACCATGGTGAAATATTTTATAAAGTTCTGCTTAATATTCTTCAAGGAAGATAAAAGCAGACCTGGAAAAAGTTTCCAGAAAAAAAAATAATGAAAGAATAGATCAGGGAACTGCCATGAAATAAGAAATCTTTTAAAATAGGATACCTGAAGAAAATAATAAAATAAAACAGGATACCTGAGTCTAAATGAATGTACAGTTTGAGGGTTTCAAAACTTTGAATGTAAAATAGGGTGACCTCTCTTAGCAACTGTCAGTTTACCTCTTTATACTCACTTCTAACATTTATAACAGGGTTTGGGGTTTGTTATTGTTCTTTTTACTTCCTTCACAGAAATAAGGCTACTGTCAATCATATAAAAGAGAAAAGCGTTTACCTAGAGATATACTGTTTTATAAAGAAACGATGACAAAATGACATATCACTTTTTTCTCACATTTTCAACTTTAATGACTCATTCTTAAACCTCAAATATATTTTAAATATTTTTATATTTATAATACTTTATTATTAGAATTCTCATGTCACTATTCTACTAGACATAGTATATAATACATAGTCATTGATTACAAAGAAAGAGTGAAGCCTGAAATTTAAGTGGTTAAGACAACTCTTTAGCTTTCTGGTTAATTTTACTTATATCCTTTCTACTTGGGCACTACAATTCTTTCAGACGTTCTAACAGTACCTGTGGCCTCTAAAAAATGTTACCATTTAGTTTAATCAAAATTGCTAAATGTTGGTTTTATCATGTGACAAAGAGAACATCTCAGGAAAATTACCAGACTCCTGCTTAGCTGGACCCAGAATTCCTTCCTGTATCTCATCACTCCTGAAAAAGTCCAGCCCCAGAATTGTAGAAGAATCAGTTCTTTCCCTTCCCCTAACAAACATCTATCTGTAGCCAGAATGACAAATACTTTAGACTCTATGTCAGCAGTCTATATTTGATGAATTATTCTTAAATATTACCTCTATTCACAGTAATAATAGCTGTCATTTACTAGAGAGCTCATTATGCTCTCAGCATTGGGGTAAGTATCTGACATATGTAGTATCATTTCATGAAATCCTGATACCAATCCATAAAGCAGGTACTATAATTCTTCCTCTTACAAAGATAAGGAAAATGAGGTTTAGAGAGATTTAGACATTTGCCCAAAATATTATGGCCAGTGCCTGGGAAAGCCTGAGATAGAACGCAAGCCTGTTTGGATTCTCCATGTGCAAGGGGAAATCCGAGTGGGGGCTTTTCCCACCATATCAGAACTACTGCAACGCAAATGAATTCATAGCCACCCTCTTATGGGACCAAAGTAAGTTTAGTCTCAGGGGATAGCATCCACCAAATAGTCTCCAACGATAATAATTAATTCAGAATCCTACTGTTCCAGCAGATATTTTTCTCTAATGTCTTCTGCTTGTGTGATACCTTCTTCTTCTAAGACCACACTCTCTCACTCTCTCCCCCTACTGCTCCCCTTATGTTGCCTTTCTACTTCTCCCTGCTTGAAGTTTTCAACAAAGCTGAAGAGGAACTTTGCCCTTGCAGTGTTGACTTCTAATTTTTTGAATTGAAAAAGTAACTAAGACTCCAGAAACATGACAATTGTTATACAACTGGATGTGAATTGAAAAGATTTTTTAAATTAGGCAAATTAAGAAAAATTCTAGTTTGCTCAGTAGCTGATTGCTTTAAGCCAACCATACAAATTTTCTGTTAGAAAAATAATGTCTTTCTGCAGCAAATATTCTTAGATAATTTTATTGCATTTTCAAGAAATGTGAGGCAAATCACAACTGCTGGTCAATGTCAACAAGATGGGTTAACGAGAAGAAAAACACGCTGTGGTTTGGATATCAACTGCTTCATGCTACCAAGGGGGAAGATGAACTACTGCGTGGATCACCCCATTTGTGTGCCACTGATGACTTCATGTGTTCTAAGTGCCTACACATACGTCAGTTGTATTCAGGTGTCCTTTAAATTCCTTTTCTTTTCTATCTCTAGACCATTTCTTAACATAAAAGAGCAACCTAAAGTCAGTTATAATGAAGGGAGTCATGGGTTGTGTCTGTTTTTAACTCTTCCTGACTTCTGTCTTTTCTAATTATCCCTGAGCACCCCTTGTCTTGGGTTAGATCAGAGCACAGGAAGCCTAAATTGAAAACAGAGCACAGCTGCTTTATAAACCAAGCAAGGAAAAAAGCAAAAATTCTATGAATGCAACAGAAGCCACATGATTGTCATAGATGTTTATCTGATGTTGAAAGACTCTTATCAGTCTAATACTGTGTGAAGAGGCTGTGGATTTTATACCAATCAACCAATCTTCATAAACTTAGTTGCTATGTGAATGCAAAGCCTGGCAAAAAGAGTAAATAGAACTTTGTGATTAGCTAATTAAGATGCATCAGGAATTTAATTTATCTAAAATGTCATGTTACCATAATACAGAAGTTTCAAACACAGTGTATAGGCAGGAAGTATGTAAGAAAATGAGTCACCACTTTTGGAATATTTTTTTCAAACACATACTGGCCCCAAACCACTTCTTTTTTCTCCACCGTCCAGCCACACTACCTCAGCATACCCCTAACCCTACAGTGGACCTTAAGGTGTCCCGCGACCTCATACATCCTTAGCATTAGTTTTCCTAACATGTTGAATCCTCCTGGAGATGTTTGCCATTAATTTAAGGCCTTAAGAAAGCCATGTCCCCACTGTTAACCCCACATTCACTTATTCTGTAATCCTGGACAAGTTACTTAACCTCTCCAGCCGGTAACTTTCCCATCTGTACAATGAGGATAATAATGCCTGTTCCACCCATTGCGTATATGTGAAATCATAATGCCTGTTCTACTCCATATGTATGGGAAAATATTTACTAGCAGTAGTAAGGCAGGAAGCATTCATCTGTGGCAGATTAACTACCGAGGTCATCAAACACCTCTCAGCACCCCCATAAAGGTACCACCAGAGACAGACACTTTACTTTCAACTATGATCGTCTAGCACAGGAGTCGACAACTTTCAGTGTAAAGAAGTAAATATTAAATATTTGTGGTTCCGCAGGTCATGTGGTCTCTGCTGCATCTACTCAACTCTGCTGCAGCCACAGAAAATACATCAGCAGATGGGTGTGGCCAGATTCGACCCCTCGCCCCTAGTTTGCCAACCCTGATTTAGACCGTGTCACAATTATAATTAGTAGGTGCATTTAAACTGGGAGAAACGGAAATGGTTTCTGCCACTCCCCACTCCCTCCCCCAGTTTACAGAAATGAGAAAAATGGCTAAAAATAAGCGAGAAGAAAAAAATGACAGAAAAGATCATGTAGTAGCTATGCCATCTGCCCACCTATCCTCTTCTTCACTTCCAGATAATTCGAAGGAGGGCATGAATATAAAAAAAGTTCCTTCACAAAGTTTGAGGAATCTAAGGTGGAAGAACCTGATACGCTACAATTTGAGAGTAGGATTCCCACTGGCATTAGTCATGCCATGGGATTTGCAGACAGACGATAGAGACTTAGCAGCATGTGTCTGTGCAAAGGGGGTGATGGAGACTGATGCCCACTATGTATATGATACACAAAGGGTAAGTGTCTAGCAAGGGTGGGAGGTATTTGGAGAGACAGCTGGCATGCTTCTAGAAGAGTTACCAAGGCAGAGGGCTTCAAAGCACGCCACCCAGAGTGGGGATGAAACCGAAGGTGCAGGGAATCTGCAGCACCCGTGAGAATATGGTAGGCTTTCTAACACAACAGGGGAGACAGGGCACTTCCCCAGAAAGAGCCGTGGCCACTACTTTCACCTGGAGCCAGGCTGGGAGATGACAAGAGGACATATAGGTAAAATGGCTTTATAAGCATGTGACCCATACAGTTGCACAGAGCCCTGTGCTCAGTTTAATGCTCTGCTGTTGCTATCTTGAAACCCTTCATTATTTTTTGAACTAGACACCCCACATTTCCCTTATGTACCAACCCCCTAAATTATGTGGCCAGTCCTGACCGCAGCAGGGCAGTCAATCTGAGCTAGATACTGGAGTTGCTCCTACCCTGTTACTTGCACTAAGCTAGTCATGTTAGCAAACTTCCCTACCTGGCCCCCACAGATAAACACAATGTTTGTGTGATAACCCCCAAAATACGGAGGAAGAGAGCTTGAGAGGAGGGGAAGACTGAAATGGAATTCTGGGTTGTTCTAGGACTGAGCTAAAAAAAAAAAAGAAAGAAAGAAAGAAAGAAAGAAAGAAAGAAAGAAAGAAAGAAAGAAAGAAAGAAAGAAAGAAAGAAAACAAAAAAAGAAAAGAAAAAAAAATCACCAGATAAAATTGAATTTACCAGGAAATATCCAGGTTAAGTTCTCTACCTCAGACGGGTATTGGAGGTAAGAAATAAAGGAGAGGTAACTGAAGAGTAAAGTTGAATTCAGTCACAAAGAAATAAAGTATTAGAATTATATCCTTGGGTTTTATGGGGTGTCTTAACTATGAAACATAACACTGGGTACAGCGTATAAACCATAAGTGCTACAGGACCTTCAGGCAATATATGTAAACGAGTTTTCCTTTAAATCACATCACTATTACTCCTGCTCTAGCTTTGATAAAGAAAAGCAAGAAATAAGACTCATATGTGGGGACTGGAGGCAACCAGAGCTCAGGGATTTTCCAACAATGAAATTTTTGTGCAGAACCTCTGAGAGGAGGTCAATGAGAAGCTTTTGGAAAGAGAGAATGATAACAGGGGTCCTCTGCCCCAAAGCTATCCATTGCCTTTCTCTGCCCCTCCTGTACTCCCTCTTTTAGGCACCTTTCATGTCTTCCCATCTGTATTCCTCACCTATGCCTTTCACTGAAATTATAAAAATAAGATCCCGGTGTTCTCATTCTGCTGCACAAGGGGCCTTCCCAGCCCAGATTTGCCTGAAGTGTGTCCCCAGCCCAAATATAACCTCTCACCCATTTATTGAACTCTCACTCTTCCAGAATCTCAGGGTGGAGTTAAGAAATCAACCTCTCTAAATGTAAATCTCATAGTTACGTCACTACCCTAACTCTATATTCCTCAGTCTTTATGAACCCTAGTCAAGCTGTGATTGAAATTAAAACAGAAGTAGCCATCTTTAAGAGGCTAAAAGTAGGGCAAAGACGATATTTCTTTAAATCATACCACGAGGGGCAGTAGGTTGTGTCTCCTTCGGCTCAGGTCATGATCCCAGGGTCCTGGGATGGGGCCCCGTGTTGTGCTCCCACCTCAGCGGGGAGCCTGCTTCTTCCTCTCCCCCTGCTTGTGCTCGCTCTCACTCATTCTCTCTCTCTCGCTCTCTCAAATAAATAAAATCTTCTAAAAATCAATCAATCAATCAACCAACCAATCAATCAATCATACCACTAGGCTGTTGGTAATAAAATAAACCATGGCAGAGGGAAGCAAGAAGACATCTCAGAACATATTTTTTCCTCCTCTTCCCTTCTGAACATGCTTAATTTCCAAGTCCCTTTTCCTCCATTACTAAGTACCAATGCCCTTTTATGTCTTAGTCCAATACCCCTTTTTTGGAGAGCCAAGCTGAACCCAGGGTTCACATAGCAGACATATCTTGGCTCTTAAAACCTGGGTTGGGGATAAGGAAGCCAAAAGACCAAGGTTACACAGCCTGCCAGAGCTCTAGGAGCAACTGCAAGTAGAGAAGCTCCCTCTGAAAGCCTAGGGCAGTGTTTCCCAAACTTCAGAGTGCTTCAGAATCACACACAGCACTTATTAACACACAGACTGTTGATTCCCATCCCCAGATTTCCAAATCTATGGGTCTAGAGTGGGGCCTGAGAGTTTGCATTTCTAACAAGTTCCCAGGGGATGACAATGCTGTTGGTCCCAGACTATACATTGAGAACCAACATTCTAGGACAAGGTAAGACTAAGATAGGTCCGGAAAATGGCAAAGAGGCCTCAAAATATCTACCTATTTCAACTAGAAACTCTCTGCTCTTCCCACAACTAAACTAGAAATACTTGATCTGACTGGAAAATATATATATTATTTGTAAGTATTTACATTACTGATTTCATGCCTAATTACCATTCATCCTCTAACAGGATCCCTGTTTGAGGGTTTAGATTAGTAGGTTAAAAAATTATGTCCTACAGGCCAAAATCCCTTTGCAGATATGGGGTGAAAGCAGCAGTTATTTAGACATTTTTTTACTATGTATTATTTATTTGCAAATTTTCATTTCCTTTTTTTTAAAGTTTTTATTTAAATTCCAGTTAGCTAACAAAGAGTGTAATATTACCTTCATGTGTACAATACAGTGATTCAACACTTACATTCAACACCCTGTGCTCATCATGACAAGTACACTCCTTAATCCCCATCACCTATTTCACCCATCCCCCACCCACCTCCCCTCTGGTGACCATCCATTTGTTCTCTATAGTTAAGAGTCTGTTTATTGATTTGCCTCTCTCTTTTTCCCTTTGCTCATTTGTTTTGTTTCTTAAATTCCACATATGAGTGAAATCATGTGGTATTTGCCTTTCTCTGACTGATTTCACTTAGCAAAATACTCTCTAGCTCCATACACATCATTGATATGAACCCCAATGTTTACTGCAGCATTATCTACAATAGCCAAATTATGGAAATAGCCCAAATGTCCATTGACTGATGAATGGATAAAGAAGATGTAGTGTACACACACACACACACACACACACACACACACACACACAGAGGAATATTACTCAGCCATCAAAAATAATTACTTTTTCTCTCAGAATATTTCACAAAATAATCTAGATGCACAGATTTTATTGAAAAAATCAGAATATCTGGCACAACTGAGACCATCTTCCCACGTAGTTACATTGGAGCTGAATCAACGGCTGACTCATTTGGATGGAGGACTTACTTGCTAGCTCCTTACCACTCTCTATTACCTCTTGAACACTGAGACCCAAGAGTCAATTGCCATATATTTATTACTACATCTGCACTATGTTTTTCTTCTAGTACAGAAATTCTTCTCTGCACCTAAGGATAAAAACAAAAGCTACATCAAGAGAATTTCCTGTTTCAAGAAAAAAAGGAGAGAATATTTAGTAATGACTATTCCTATGGGCTTAATATGCCAACACTCTGCCAGTTTTATTTGTTTATGATCTGCCTGTCTTCTGAAACCATTTGAGTTTGGGTCCAGTCTGGACAAGCCTGGATGGCAGGGAGAAATACATGGGGGAGAGAGTAGAGGCGAGAGGCAGACTCTGTGTGCAGATGGTCAAAGAAACCTCCTGCAAAGAAATTGTCCAAAAGTAAGAAGCTGCATCTTCTTTCTATCTAAGAAGTCTATCTATCTAAGAAGTCTATCACAAGCTTGATGTCTATCTAAGAAGTCTATCACAAGCTTGATCCAAGGACAATATCACTTTGCAATGGGAGAGGAAATATTGTGCATAGCAGGGAATGTGCTCCAGGGGATGCCTCCACAGACGTGCAGTCAAAGCTAAGGCTGACAGGGGGCTACAATAAAGGCCTAAATGGGAAAGAGAGGTGTACCAGCGAAGGCTCTGTAAGGAGCTGGGGCCTGGCTTTGAGAAGTGGCCAAGCAGGAAGCACGGAGAGGATTTGGGGAACTTTTGCATGGTCACTGTTAGAACCAGCAGAAGTAGCAGAGGCACCAATAGATCTTCAAGCCAGCTCAGGGGCAGGACAGCATTAGGAGAGCCAGTAGACACCCTCTGGGGACCACCTCTTAAATTAACCTGAGGAAGGTAGAGAGAAGGTTCTATATAAATTTAGGTAGGAACTAAGAAAAGGAAATACCTCACTGATCTCTTACTACTAAATCCTTGGTTTTCTCAGCTTGAGAACTATGGGTTATCTTTCATTCCACAAACTTTTTTGTGCACCACTATACCAAATAACAAGCACCTAAGAACCATTCCGGGTGCAAGGACACACAAAAATATAAAACAAGTTCCTTCCCTCAAGAATGTCATAGTCCAAGATATCAGTCCCTACATTTTTTGACAGTTCAATGCATTATTTGAAAATGTAATCACTTATCCCGAATATTTGTATATTTATTTATGAAGTATAAGTGTTATGCTCATCTCTTAATGTATTAGGCATATTATAATTATATCCAAAAATAGATAAAAACTAAATATTAATAAACATTATAAATAAATATAATGGAAGTTCATATCCAAATGACTTCTCATGGGAAAAACTGTCTACAAAATAGATATTTAAACAGATTTTTTAAATTAAAGGCATCTCGAGAAATGCTTTAATAGCATTCTTGGATTGGAAAAATAACTAGATCTGATCCTGAATAAAATCATTAAAAAAAAAAAACTGGAAGTGTGCAAAGACAAAGGGCTACTGTAGATTAAGAGAGAGGGGCAAACTTTGAGGACTGAGCATTTCTCAAATTGCAGTACTCTGCTGGGGTTTGGGGGATGAGTAAGCTCTTTCCAGGCTAAAGGAAGCGTATAAACAAAAGTGCATTGCTGTTCAGTGGCCTGATGTGGACTTAGACGAAGTTCAAAATGGAGGACAAGTGCAGCAAAATACTAATTATGTGTGTAACTGAACATAATGAATTAACCCAGGCAAATGGCATCTTATAATAAGACTGCACTCTGTGTTTGCATGTTCAGCCTTCAGTTTGTCCCTCATATGGTACTGTTATTCTTCCACATCAGAAAAAAAAAGTGAACCTTGGTGGTCGCTATGGTAACTAAATAGTGGGAGCAAGGGCAGAGGAAGATCAAGGAATGTTCTATAGTTACACATCAAGAAAGTACAAAACACAGGTTATTTTTAAATTTTGGCTATGTTCCTATAATTTTAATGTCTAAACCTTAATATGTACGTAAATAGTAAAGTCTGTTTCTCGTGCAGCCATGAGAAAAAATACTTTCTCAGTAATTCAATACTACCTCCTTATTTTGTTGACATTTCATTTTCATCAGCTGTCATTCAAGCCAACCAAAATGCCCAAAGTGAGCATTTTCCGAATTTGTAACCAGGGAGGGCATCCTTTACCCTTCTTCCCCTTGTTTTCTGTGCTCTTCTGTTCTTAGTAGACTAGCATGACTCACCATACACAGAACACAAATTGAGAATTGCTTTTTTAGGAGTGGTGATGTGTTTGCTTTCTGTCATCAGTATTCTCTCATCTAATGACACTTGCGGCCAAAGACAAAGTTTTGCGAAGCAGCTGACAAACCAGAGTAGGGAGGTGGCATGGCTTGTGAACAGAGTTTTCCTCTAGACCACCCATAGCTAGCTGTTCTAGGCAGAGAATGTGCCCGCATTAGTGGACTCATGGGCCAACTGAGGTAATAAGCCTGAACATCCCTCTGTCCTCCCTATAGCACTGCTCTCAGAAAATGTACAGAGTGACTCACGGGAGCATAAGAAGAAATGTAAAGCAAAAAAACAAAAAACAAAAAAAAAATCAAAACCACAGAAGATAAGAGAACTACCTTCTAGAAATTTCTCACAATCCCCTATGTAAAAGATATTGACATATATAAATTGTGTGAAAATAGAGTTTCTCTTCCAAGAATTGTAAATAGCTGGATTTTGCTTGAACCAAAGTCATAGACAGGGACCGCACACTTAGAGGTTTTCGATTCCTCCACAGATTTCACTTAGATTATAGACCAATCATGCCCTACATTTGGTAGGCTGTTGAGATTTTACTAAAAGTCCCACTGTTTTCATCAAATCATTTTGTCAATTATATATTTATAAATACCATACCCTACCTATGCATGTGTCATTGAAAAGGAAATTTTAGAATAAACATTTCTTTGTCACTTTAAAATATATTCTCAAGACTAAATTTAAAAACAGAATTCATGTTACCATCATTAGTGAAATTATTTTCAGGATCCACTGTATTATTTTCATTCAATACATGCTTTTATTAAGTGATTTCAAAGTGCCCAGAGTGGGTAAAGAAAAGAAATTCTAGGTGGTTTGTATCATTGAATAGGTAAGTCACAGTGGGAGCTGGGGAAATTAATAAGAGCTTATGCTTGTGCTAGCTGATTGGCTGAATGAGTTATTTCCAGGTCAATTCATTTTAAATTTATTATAAAAAAATGAGTCAATATTCCTATCTCAAAGCCAGTTCTTCAAAACTGTTACGAAGCACCTTCCCTATGCAAGAGGGCATAGGTGTCATCCACAATGGCTCACAGAGAGTGAATATTTAATGTGATCTTTAAAAAGTTTTTAAAGTACTCTGGGGGCACCAGGGTGGCACAGTCCACTGGGTGTCTGACTCTTGGTTTCGGCTGGGGTCATAGTCTCAGGGTCATGGGATGGAGCCTCGCCACCAGCTCCGCGCTGAGCGTGCAGTCTACTAGGGACTCTTTCCCTCTCCCTCTGCCCCTCACCCCCTCCTGATGAGCGCTCTCTCTCAATTAAATAAATAAATCTTAAACAAAAAATTTTTAAGTACTCTGTATTCTAGCAGTTGATTTTTTCAAAGCACAAAATGGTATCATATGTGCAATGGCAACTCAGAGGCCCCGATCACTTTGTTCACTTTTCTTCAGAGAATGATGTTAAGTCATTGGGGATTTCTTTGCTTTTTTTTTTTTTTTTAATGCTGAAATATGAATGAATGGATAAGTGATTGTTAGGGGCTTAACCAACAGTTAAATCATTTCTGCCTGAATTCAGACTCTGTCTGCATTTTTGTGCCTCTGCCATTTCACAGATTGAGAACTTAAAATCATGCCCCCTTAGAACACAGTAAGCTGGAAGTAAAATGACAGACTCTCAAACTCTTGCTCCCACGCATGACTGGGGACCTGCAGATTCTCCTCAAAGATCCTCACTCTTCTAGAAAAAGAACTCCCCACCGGGAAAGGGCGAATAACTGTGGTCCTCGATGCTGTCCTGACAGCTACCGAGAGACTCTGGTATTTCCTTCTCTCTGGCTCTTGCTGCCAGTGGCCTCTCCTGCCATCATTGAAGCTGTTGAGATGTTATCAAGGCAACAAAGACGAGATCTCAGGAAGTCCAGAGCCGCCAAGGTTTACCTCAATGCTCAGATGCTACCCAAACTTCCCCCACACTAAACGCCGTGGTGGGACCAGAATTTCTGATGCTTTTTTCAAGTCTTTGGGGATCACAGAAGCCACAGAATCACAGAAGTCACTGCTGCAAAAGGCCTCCACCCATAACTGCGAATATACCAAAAGTTGGCAGCAAGGGTTGCTAAGATTTTACGGGAGCCAGGAGATCTAGCGGGGTAATCTGGTTGAAAGTGGGAACAAGGGATTATAGATTATCTCAAAGCTCCATTTGCTTAGAAAGCACACTTATGTCATATATTACGAGTTGTTTGGTGGACCCGTAAGCAGTTGCTCCTAGAGATTATGGGACAGATAAAGCCCTGCCCCCAAGCTATCTTTTGATGATGACACAGCTGGAGAATTTATCTCTTCCTAATTCATTTTGGGTTGTCATCTTGTGCTCGCAATATGTCAAAGGTTTGGTGAAGTTTCACTGGACACTGGTGGAAATCCTTCAGTATGGGTTAAGGACAAAGGGCAGTGATAAGCTGGTAAACTAGCTCTCCAGGGGGAAAAAAAATCCCTGATTGGTAGGTTGCATCTGCAGATTTCCATGGCGTAAATACCCCATCGTGGCCAATTTCAAGCTACCAACATGACATCACTGAACACAGAGCTGAGAAGAGATGAGCACAGTCGGCTCCTGCAGCCACAGCCAGCAGGCTCCAGCACACGCCTGAGAAACGGCCAAGTCACTGCTGCAGCCTCGACCTCCTGCTCCATCTTTTCCATGCAGGCAGGCTCAGATTGGAGAGATTTCCCTGCATTCCTAAGTAAGAGATTATGAAGGCAGAAGTAGGGAAAATGGATATATCAGATAAACCTAGCATCACTTGCTGCTTCCTTCCTTTAACCCTCTGCCTGCCTGCCAAGAATACCGCCAAGTCAAGCCTTGGTCCACAGTATTGCGGTTTTTCAAAGCAGATGGAAAAGCAGGTAGAAGGAGAAAAAAATCAGGAGGAAATAATTTGTCTTCTTAAAAGTATGTGACAATAAGCTAGGGAGAAAATATGTGAGTTTGTATGGACAAACTTCAATAGCCTCTGTAAAGAAAACAAGCTGGATTTTGAACTGAAGTCAATGTTTTGTTCTTGTTTTCTTTTCTTTTATTAGAAATAAAGTTTAGTTCATAAGGATATTGGCTTTCTTTTCTTCCTCACGCTCCTCATTTCAGTAATCCTCTTGGCCAGGGATGCCTCCTGGGAGAGCCTGGGTCTGTGGTATTTCAGTAACAGTTACTGATGTGTTGATAGAGTCAGGGATCTCTCCTTACTGGCTATGAAATAACGGCCTCAAGTACAGTCCAAAAGATGATGTCAAAGATATATACAAACAAACAGTGACCTTGAAGATTTCTAATGCCTCTCTAATGGAACAAGTAGATCAGTGCTCATTGGTCAGTCATGAGCTTCACGATTTGCTGAGAACATATTTGAGCTGGGGAAGAACTGTTGTCAAGAACCAAGAATTAGTCATCAGTAATGTTGGCTTGGAGGCTAACTGGACATTCCAAAGAAATAACTGCTCCCTGGACATTTCAAAGAAATTAACTGCTCGCTTTGTGCCTCAGTTTCCCCATCTTAGGCAGGCGACCACTAAATGTTCTTTTTCATAGTCATAAGCTACGAGGTTTCATGAATTAATTGGTTGAACAGAAAGATTTTGGGTACAAGGCCCTGTGTGCAATGGCAAGGTTAGTCATGTTGCATTGTAACAATTCCTGTATTATCTCTGTTACATTCTATTACTGTGGCACAGTGACAAGCCAAAGACAACCAGTTTCACTGTCATGAACTCAGGAATATGTTTCTTCCAACTGAGCTTAATTGTATGCCTGCCAGTGGATCCTTTTAGGCAGAAAATATTAGTCAAAGGGGGTTAATGCTTTGTCACAGGTTATATATAAATAGTGAAGCTATAAAAGATATAGTATTATGAGTTTTGTCATTCACTGAACTATGGGATAAATCCAACATCTGGACTTCATACTTTGGAGCAAGACTATTCATAGCACATGATAAGCATATTCGGCTCAGGGTCTTTGCTTTTCTCTTCCTTTTCTCTTTTATTCCATAGAGCTTTGATTAGAAAGCTTTAGATAAATTTAACCCAAGTAAAAAATAAAAACGGAAACAGAAATATTTTTTTTGTCTGCACAGCTTTGGTGTCCTTAACCATTTCCCTCATCACACAAGATCATAAACTGCTTTAGGACAAAAACTGTCTAACTCACTTTCGTAACCCCTTCAGCAATTAGCACAAAGCTTACACAAAATGTAAGCTCTGGGTGGCTCAGTCGGTTAAGGGTCTGCCTTCAGTTCAGGTCATGATCCCAGGGTCCTGGGATGGAGCCCCATATCAGGCTCTCTGTTCAGCAGGAAGCCTGCTTCTCCCTCTCCCCTCGCTCATGCTCTCTCTCACTATCTTTCTCTCTCTCTCAAATAAATATATAAAATCTTTAAAAAAATGTATGAGCAGAACATCTTTGTGTAATTGGATTAAACAAAGTGGGGGGCGGAGGGGAGGCAGTGTTTGAGAAAATGCAATGGACACCAGCATATTCTACTTGATCTCCTGGAAAAGGTGGCCCTATTCCAGCTAAAATAAATAGAAGAATGTGAAAAAATGTAGATAGATTTCTCAAAAGTCCTCAGAAATTATAAGCGCCTTTGAATATTGCTTCTACTCATGGGCTTTTAATTAGGAAGATGGTGAATTTATAGGATTCCCAAATGTAACAGAAATCAGGAGAGCCAAAAAGTGACTAAAAGATTCAGAAACTAGATAAATTTTGAATGACTCCAATAGACAAGCTCTGCCAGAGATGGGGATTACAAATGGGCTGCTGACCAATTTGATAGGTCAATATTACATTCTCCTCAAATAACCTCAAATGAAATGTCTCCAGATATCTGAATTCTCACCCTCAGCACGTTGACACAGACGTCCGACATCATAGCAATTCCCCAGATTGTTGAGAGGAGGAAATCTAAGCTACTATAGTAAGCAAATATGGTCATAACTGGAGGTTGCAAAGCCATGTTCTCTTAAAGTACAGAATAATGTGCAAATATAGAAGTCCTTAAGGTATGCAGGAGCGCAGATACAGGATAATAAAATGTAAGCTATCCTTAACACTGTAGAACAATATTCACCCCTCGGATTTAGTCACGCAGCTCAGATTTCAAAGGGATTTAAATAAATAAATGGATGGTCAGTGTTTAAAAGGATGCTAAAAAGAAGTTAGGAAATATTTATGCATAAGAGTACCCTTCAGATATAATGTCCTAGAGAGCAACTGCCATACTCTTCCAGAAAGGTTACTGGGGACCTGCTATGATCTGAATGTTTGTGCTCTCCCCAAATTCATTTGTTGAAATCCTAATGCCCAGTGTGATGGTATTAGGGTTGGGGATTTTGGAAAGTGCTTAGGTCATGAAGGCGGAGCCCTCGTAATTGGGATAAGTCCTCTTGTAAAAAACCTCACAGAGCTCCCCTAGCCTCTTCTACCATGTGAGGACACAGGGAGAAGTCGGCAGCCTACACTCCAGAAGAGAGCCTTCACCAAAACCCAACCATACTGTCACCCTGATCTTGAACTTCTAGTCTCTAGAACTGTGAGAAATAAATTTCTGTTGCTTATAAGCTACCCATCTGTGTTACAGCAGCCCAAATATACTAAGACAGGACCACTATCCAAAACAAAACTCTAGGTTAAAGGAACCACACATTTGAACTAGTACATGGTAACTTCTTCCTAATATTGAAAAACAAATTAGACCATGGCTAAGTAATTCTCAATTAATTTGTGTCAGCAAATCCTTCCTATTATATACACAAGTTGACAAACATTTCTTGAGAACCTACTGAATGTAAAGCATTATGGATATTCTTCCTCACCTGAGTCAATAGGAAAATATAGTTAGCATTTGCATGGCCATATACTATTGCTATGATGATTTGCTTTTCCTAACAAAGATAAAAAATATATATAATAATTGCATTAAGTAGATGTTAAAATAAATAATACAAGGAAATAACCTTTAATTTTTTTTTAAAGAAATTCATTTTGAAAATATATCATGGGCTCTTTTGGCAACTTTTTTGTAAATCTAAAATTATTTCAAAATTGAAGTTAAAAAATACATTGTGGCAAATCTGAAAATGAAATATGAGCACTATGAAATATAAGTTGATCTTTTAAAATGCTTAGCTTTATCATGGAACACTACATCAAAAACTAATGATGTAATGTATGGTGATTAACATAACATAATTTTTAAAAAGTGCAAAAAATAAATAAATAAAATACTTAGCTTCAAGTCAGTAAAATCCTAAGAACCTAGCAATTCAGGATTCCACCCATCTTCCCTGACCTTCATGACAAGTCAGCTAGGTTCACTGCCAGCCCATGATGGTACAGGAGGTAAAGGAAAAGTTGCAGATGAAGAGAATTTTCACTGTGGTTAGGCTTATTAAAGATACTTAACATTTGTACTATTGGTAGCCATGCAAATCAGCAATAGGGAAATGCTGATACCCATCTACAAAGTGTAACGGCAGGCAAGACCAGCTTCTTTGAGATCAAGAATCACATGACTCCTTGAGACCACATAGGTGAGGGCCCACTGGGAAAACCCCCACTGATTTGTCATTCTAACCTTTGACTCCAATGACTTCTTTTAAGAAATGGGTATGGTTGAAGAGTGAAACTTTCTCCAACTTCATTTACTTTATATTCCTTCCCAAAACACTCATCCTTATAAATCCATGTCTGCACACATGCAGGATCCTTAGCCATCGGTTATCAGTGGAGTAGCCCTTCCCAGATTCCTTGACAACCCAGCTAATGAAAGGAGGACTAAAGAATTCCCGTAAGAGCCATTTGGTGCTTTTTTTGTTTTGTTTTGTTTTTTAACATTAGAAAGGAAACAAAAAAAAGAAAATGTTTCAACTTAAGCTATAGAAGGACTCTATAACTGCTAGGGTCCACAGTGAAAAATCTTAAAGTGAAAGCAGAAAGTTCCTTCATTATTTAAAAAAATGATTCCCTAACTCATTTCTCCAATTTTTATATCAAATGAAAAATAAGAATATTAGAAAATTTGTAGTTAGAATTCATTATACTCGTGAAATATCTTTTAAGCAAAAATTGAAAATCAACCCATAGGTTTTCTTTTTTCCTTAGAAATTTTATTCTCCAAATCACACTATTTAAAGCTCCTTATAAACCATTAAGCAAAAGCAATCATCAGAAAGAAAAGCAAATATTTATAAATATTTATGCCAAAAGCATTAGCATTAAAAGTGTCCATCAAGGGGCGCCTGGGTGGCTCAGCTGTTAAGCGTCTGCCTTCAGCTTAGGTCATGATCCCAGGGTCCTGGGATTGAGCCCGCCGCATCGGACTCCCTGCTCAACAGGAAGCCTGCTTCTCCCTCTCCCACTCCCCCTGCTTGTGTTCCCTCTCTAGCTGTGTCTCTCTCTGTCAAATAAATAAATAAAATCTTTAAAAAAAAAGTGTCCATCAAATTTCAATAGAATATATCAAGGAAGTAAAGAATTTTTAAATACCTTTCAAAAATCTATGGTCAGTCTACCCTTGTCAGTCACTAGCTCATTTCCTCATCTATACACTTCATTTTTCTGAAAAACTTAAAGAACTGTTTTATTTTATTTTATTTTTTATTATTACTTTTTTTTTAGAGGGAGAGCATGCAACAGGGGCGGTGGAGGGGTGAGGGCCGAGGGAGTGGGAGAGAGAGAATCCCAAGCAGGCTCCACACCCAGTGCAGAGCCAATGTGGGCTGGATCTCCGTGACCTGAGTCGAAATCAAGGGTCAGATGCTCAACCAACTGAGCCACCCAGGCGCCCCAAAGAACTGTTTTAGTAACATGTAATCTAACATGATTTTGAGGGAAAAAATGGAAGGAATATATATTGCATATTGATTCCCAGCTATACCACTGAATCACTGCATAACATTGGGCAGCTCACTTCCCCTCTCTGTGTCATTTGTAAAATAATGGGATTGTACTCGATTAGAAGTTGCTAGCTATAGCCCCTTGGCCACACCCAGTCTTTGGACATACCTTGTTTGCCCAGCCTATTTTAGAAACTGGGAAATTTCACATTTAAATCCAGATTTCTGATTTCTCTTTAAAAATCCTAAGATTGGCAACACTGGGCCTACATGCCCAAGTGAAAACAAAGGTTGAAACTGAATAGCAGCTGTCCCATTTGGATAAAGTGTGGATTCTTGGTGTTCAGTTACCTGCCTGACTGCTTAGCATCTAAGTTTTTGATGAAATAGATGACCTCTAGTTTCTCTCAGCTCTAGCATTCTCACATTTAGAGTGAGCCGTATAGCAAAAAGTCCATTTAACCTCTCAAAGCCTCAGCTTTGAGTATGGGAACTTGAAATGGTGGGGACATCTATGCGAATACTAATAACATTGAAGAGACAAAATGAAATACTGAGTGGGGACCGCTCAGCACATGCCATACATGTAGAAAGTGCCTAACAGACAGTAAAGGTAACAATACAAATAATAGTGAACATAGTGACTCCAATACAATTCTGTAACAGTCAATTCTATCTAAATCAAAATTAACAAGCTGATTCTTCTCTTCCGGATGCACCATTAGGACCATCAAAAAATCAACTATTCGCCTCTAATTTTCAGATACATTTTGTTCAGTTAATACTAAACAGACTGGGGTTCTTAAAGGAGACACAGTCAATTAAATGAAAACAGTGTTCTTTGAGTGCCTTTGGTTCTCATAGTCTCCATTTCTGGCTGAACCAGCTTTCCATATTTGATATGAAGTTAAGTTTTGATCCTACTTACTGAACTTGCCAGGTCATAGCCTACCATTGGTTATTACTGTTAAATACACATAACCAACTTAACACAAAGTTCATGCCGGGCTTACTTCTCATTCATGTACAGGCCACAAATGAGCCAGATAGGACCCCACAGGGGTTTTTGTCATAGATGTCCCCACCATTTCAAGTTGCTCTACACAAGTTGCTCATACACAGTGAATTCCCCTGTTAACTCACTAGCTCATCTCCTCAGCCACACACCTCATATATTAGACTACTTTATTAATAATGGAGCTTAGATGGGCCTGTTCCGGTATGTGATTGGCACAGATTTGTCTATACTTGACATGAAAAGATTCATTTTGAAATTAAATATGACTTGCATATACTGTCACTGTGTATATTTGTAGAGGAAAAAAAATGTAAGTTTTAGTCTATCAATACTTCAGTTAGTGAAATAAAAATAAAATAATCTGTACACCCCTCAGAGTTTTGTTGGAATTTTTACCTGTATGTATATAGGTGTTATTTATAATGCCTCAGAACTTATAACTGATGAAAGAGAACCAAGCTAGCATATAGGGCATGCCACTGACTTCCAGTCCAGCGCAAGGTGGCAGCTGAGACAGATGCACCAGGACTGCCAGAGGGAAACTGCTATTGTCAAGGTAGTCTGACTTCCACCCCAACCTGGAGACCCCCTCCCCCATCTCCACAACAACCACACTGCCCGTCCTGTCAGTGCCTCCCCCTCAAATCTGCAGAGCTCTCAGAGAAATACGGTTAACACAAAAGGGTCTTTGTGTCAATCCTCTTCCCAGGATTCTTAAGTCATTTGCTATTATCCAAAAGTAGATTCTACCTGACCTAGACACGGTCAGGCCCCTCCCTTCAAAGAACCAAGCCCAACTCATTTGTGTTCCTTGAACATACCACCTTTTCTGAAGGCCTCTGGACCTCTCTCCTTCTCCTCCCTACCACTAATCTGCGGTTCTTTCAAGTGTCAACTCAGGAATTACTTCCTCTTCCCTGGATCCCTTAGGAAAACTTAGCTGCTTTCTTTACTCTCCTTGAATGTTGTTCATATAACTATGGCAACTACCATGTTTATTTGCCTATGTGTGAGCTTCTTGAAAGCAGGAACCAAGTTGTTAAAGATTTTTATTCCTAGCACCTAATACAGTGCCTGGCATATTGTAGGCAACTAAATATTTGCTAAATATTGAATAAATGGAACTGCTTACTTCCCATAGCCTATATATTTGTAGATTCCATTCTGCAAAGTCGTAAGACTGTTCTTGTTACCAGAACAAGTAATTAACAGTGTATTTTTGCACATCTTTCTTCTCAATACATTTTGCTTATTTCATTTATTCCTTTGGGACAGTCCATCTGTTTGTGCTTAATATCTAATAACAACAGTAAACTATCTGATCCCATTAATGTGGGAAGTCATTATTTTTGCTGAATCTTATAAATACAAAACTTAACAAGTATTATAGTGTATTTGTTATGAAATTTAGAGGATGATCATACCACACAGTACTTTGAGAACTAATTTCAAAGTATATAATCAGACAGGCTAGATTATACAGATAAAACTTAAATGAAGAGATTTACTTATAATTACCGGGTTTTCAAAAAACACAAAATTTTTATTTTCTGAAGCTATTGAAATAGTTAGATTCTTATGAGAATAAGTCCTCACCTTGTTCTACCCACCAATTTAATCCTGCTTTTCACAGCTAAAGGCATGCACTCTGCTAACCACTATGGAGAAGTAGTGTTTGCAGCTGCAATCATTATAAAATATAACAAATTCTTACACTTAACGAGCCCAAGCCTGAATTCTCTCCAGTGACATAACTGTGTCTCTTCTTAATTGAGTGCTGTGGATGTAACCACTGCCTATCTTGGTAAAATCTTCCTCTTGCATGTTTAGCCCAAAACTTAAATGAGCTAACCTACATTTCACAGTCATTCACAGAGAAAATTGTGGCTGTATAGAATGGTGTGCTCTCTGGGAATGGGACTATGCACCTCAGTGGTTTCAAATTCATGGTGGCTTCTTTAGTGGTAAACATTTAGTTTACCTGGGTTCACACCCTTGACTTTCACTTGGAGAAACCTGAAAGCTCCAGCCAGCTAGAACTGCCAGCTTTTGCATAGTTTTCTACCCACAACCATCAATCTCTCCCTGGCAATAAAAGGAGACTAAACCTTGGTTTGCCCCAGTGTCACCTGGGAAGATGATGAATCTTTCGCTGAATTTGAGCCAAGGATGACGTTCCCCGGCAAAGTAAACCCGGTGTACAACGTTCTACCAGTTCTATAATTTGGAGAGTCAGATTCTTTATACACAATGTGGCACATTTCCTGAACTGGTTAATTGAGCCAGTTGCTTCTAAAAAGCTGGTGCCAAGTGTCTGCCCAATGATTTAAAACACCTTCCCTTTTGGTTTTTTAATATTCTATGTTCATTCCCTTGGTTAACATTGGTGTCATATCAAATGAAGTCACCAAACCTCAAGGAGGAGACAACTTGTCTCCAAAAAAGTAGAACATTTTTCTGAGGAAATGTTTAGTCAAAACTGAAAAAGAAATGATTGAGACACAAAGTTGGTATGAACACAGCTGGTCTACAAACTTGTGCGTTATTAAGAACCTACACATATTTTTAGCTAAAATGAGGTTTCAGTGTAGGTAGGAGGATAAGAGAGAAAGTGGCTATAAACATATAAAAAAGGGGGTTTTAGATTTCTTTAAAGAATTATTTTTCTGCAAGATACATTGGTAATGAAATTTAAGCTAATTCCCTGAAAATTATTCGCAATTTATCTTTTCCTTTGTTTTTAATTGGCAGGAAGCATTTTCAATGAAAAGTATAGTTCACCATGTATGTTAGCGTAAGCAAAAAACTGGATTTTCAAATCTTGGAACTTTGGATAAAGACAGTGCTACCTAATGCAAACTGCAGGGAGCCCTGGGGTTCCACCAACCATTTGAAGAGAAAAGGAGCTCAGTGTTTTCTATCACTAGGTTTGTAGATATAAGATTTGCTTTACCAAGTTCAGAGCATTTTAAATATTCATAGGACAGAATAAAAAATGGAGGCTAGTCATCTGAGAATAAAGAAGACTGAAGTTTGAAAGCTAACGATGAGAGCTACAAAGAGCTGAAGTTACTTATGCTTTGCAGGTATATGGATTTTTGATTAAGGAAAGTTTGGAAGGATCCTTATTTTTCTTTATCGCTCAAGATCTTTCTACTGTGCCCTCACTAAACATGTAAATGAGATTACATGTACTAAATCTTCATCTTAAAAACAAACTGTATTTAAAAACCTACACAGACCCATATATTGTCACAAATAGAAATCAGCCCTCTTCCTGTTCTTTGAAGATTGAGCCTTTACAAAGGGAACTTACTCAGGATTCTTCATCAGCATTTTTCAAATAGAAATAAAATAAAATAATTGTAATATCAGAATATCTTCAAAGAAAGCTGTTCTCTACAAATAGAGTAACATCTAAAACAGCTGAGGAAAAAATGTCTTTGTAATTTTATGTCAAAAACGGCATGCCAGAGACTAAGTAAATTTGAAACTTTAAAATTAACTAAATTAACTTTAATCTGGGCTGGTAAATACACAGCATGAATTTCATCACACCTTCCTCCCAGATCACTGATTGACTGTGGCATCCTTTGGCTGCTGAGCCTGAATACATTCCCAGAATCCTCAACATATCACCCAAACAACCTCTACTAAAGATCAGATTTCCTATTCACAAGGATATGTGTTTGGCATTTCTGCTCTCATTCTTTTAAAATGAAACACGATTCATTCTTATGTGCTAATGCTACATAAATGAGATAGTAAGTAAATCCTTTCGAAAATAGATGCCTACATAGCATAGTTAAACACAAAGCTGATCAAACCTTAACAAGAGTAGAACAGTGGAGGAAATAAGTTCCAAAAACTAATGCTTATTCAATTGCTATGGTAAGAATTCTAAGACACTTACTCCCAAAGCCACTCCCCAGAATGAGTGGCTATACCTTCAACTCCCAGCTCATATCTACTCATACTCCAAAGTTATGAGTGTTTATAAATAACTCATTCAAAATAATCCTTGGGGTGCTGGATTTCACTCAGAGCAATATGATAAACAGCTAGAACCTATTACTCCAAGTTAAAGTACACATAATTCTGATTACTGAGTTGATATATTTGACTATTCTAAAAGAAAATTCCTTGGTTGGCTTATTAAACAATCATGAAATATTTATAGAACATCTCTTGAATTCAAGAATTAGTTGATATAAGTAATATAATGAATTTACTCTATTTTGGGAGTAATATAAGTCCAAATGCCAGTAGACATTTTGTTTCATGTTGCGGCAGCAGGATAGGGTTGAAGGGTGGGGAATAAGAGAGAACAACATGTTCTAGGATAATTTTTAAAAAAAGAGTCTTTGATGGGGCACCTGGGTGGCTCAGTCGTTAAGCATCTGCCTTCAGCTCAGGTCACGGTCCCAGGGTCCTGGGATGGAGCCCCACATCGGACTCCCTGCTCTGCAGGAAGCCTGCTTCTCCCTCTCCCACTCCCCCTGCCTGTGTTCCCTCTCTCACTGGGTCTTTCTCTGTCAAATAAATAAATAAAATCTTTAAAAAAAAAAAAAGAGCCATTGACTCGCCATGATACTTAGGTATTACTTTGAAAAGTTGATACCATATAAACATTATAAACAAAATTCAAAGGCAAAATAGAAAATGGGAACAATATTTGCAAATACTATGTACAAATATATCTATTAACACACTGATTAAACATTAATGTAACAATCAAAATAGCAATAATTAATGATAACATATAAAGAGCTCTTATAAATTAATACAAAACACTAATATATAAAAAATAGGCAAAGGCAGGCACCTGGGTGGCTCAGTCGGTTAAGCCTCTGCCTTCAGCTCAGGTCATGATCCGGAGTCCTGGGATCGAGTCCCACATCTGGCTCCTGGCTGAGCAGGGAGCCTGCTTCTCCCTCTGACCCTTCCCCTCTCATGCTTTCTCTCTCTCACTCTCTCTCAAATAAATAAATAAAATATTTTTTAAAAAATAGGCAAAGGCGTCTATAGGGGATTCGCAAAGAAGATAAATAATGTCCACTCTAACATGAAAATGTATTTAACTTCACCCATATACAAAGTACATTTATAAACCTTGTGAAATTTACAACAAAACCAAAATAAAATATCATTAACAGAGAGAGAGTTAGAAAACTAATGCTGGTAAGCGTTTGGTGAGATGAACACTCTTACAGCTCATGAAAATGTAAATTGATATGAGGTAGAACATAAAACAACAAACTCCTCCTTTTCTTTCTGTAAAGTAATATGACAAATTGCACAAAAAGCCTTAAAAAATAGTTATTCACTATTGTAATAATCTCAAATTGGGATAATAATCCCAACTTCTGGGACTTTAGCCTTAAGATATAATTAGAAATGCCATTCTGACTGGTGTGAGGTGGTATCTCATTGAGGTTTTGATTTGGATTTCCCTGATGCCAAGTGATGTTGAGCACTTTTTCATGTGTCTGTTGGCCATTTGGATGTCTTCTTTGGAAAAATGTCTGTTCATGTCATCTGCCCATTTCTTGATTGGATTATTTGTTCTCTGGCTGTTGAGTTTGAAAAGTTCTTTATAGATTTTGGATACTAGCCCTTTATCTGAGATGTCATTTGCAAATATCTTCTCCCATTCTGTCGGTTGTCTTTTGGTTTTGTTGACTGTTTCTTTTGCTGTGCGAAAGCTTTTTATCTTGATGAAGTCCCAATAGTTCATTTTTGCCCTTGCTTCCCTTGCCTTTGGCAATGTTTCTAGGAAGAAGTTGCTGCGGCTGAGGTCGAAGAGGTGCTGCCTGTGTTCTCCTCAAGGATTTTGATGGATTCCTGTCTCACATTGAGGTCTTTCATCCATTTTGAGTCTATTTTTGTGTCTGGTGTAAGGAAATGGTCCAGTTTCATTCTTCTGCATGTGGATGTCCAATATTCCCAACACCATTCGTTGAAGAGACTGTCTTTTTTCCATTGGACATTCTTTCCTGCTTTGTCGAAGATTAGTTGACCATAGAGTTGAGGGTGATTTCTGGGCTCTCTATTCTGTTCCATTGATCTGTGTGTCTGTTTTTGTGCCAGTACCATACTGTCTTGATGATGACAGCTTTGTAATAGAGCTTGAAGTCCGGAATTGTGATGCTGCCAGCTTTGCTTTTCTTTTTCAACATTCCTCTGGCTATTCGAGGTCTTTTCTGGTTCCATACAAATTTTAGGATTATTTGCTCCATTTCTTTGAAAAAAGTGGATGGTATTTTGATAGGGATTGCATTAAATGTGTAGATTGCTCTAGGTAGCATTGACATCTTCACAATATTTGTTCTTCCAATCCATGAGCGTGGAACATTTTTCCATTTCTTTGTGTCTTCCTCAATTTCTTTCATGAGTATTTTATAGTTCTCTGAGAACAGATTCTTTGCCTCTTTGGTTAGATTTATTACTAGGTATCTTATGGTTTTGGGTGCAATTGTAAATGGGATCGACTCCTTAATTTCTCTTTCTTCTGTCTTGTTGTTGGTGTATAGGAATGCCACTGATTTCTGTGCATTGATTTTATATCCTGCCACTTTACTGAATTCCTGTATGAGTTCTAGCAGTTTTGGGGTGGAGTCTTTTGGTTTTCCACATAAAGTATCATATCATCTGCAAAGAGTGAGAGTTTGACTTCTTCTTTGCTGATTTGGATGCCTTTTAACGATAGTTGTTGGCAGGGATGCAGAGAAAGGGGAACCCTCTATACTGTTGGTGGGAATGCAAGCTGGTGCAGCCACTCTGGAAAACAGTATGGAGGTTCCTCAAAAAGTTGAAAATAGAGCTACCATATGACCCAGCAATTGCACTACTGGGTATTTACCCCAAAGATACAAATGTAGTGATCCAAAGGGGTACATGCACCCCAATGTTTATAGCAGCAATGTCCACAATAGCCAAACTATGGAAAGAGCCAAAATGTCCATTGACACATGAATGGATAAAGAAGATGTAGTATATATATACAATGGAATATTATGCAGTCATCAAAAGGAATGAAATCTTGCCATTTGCAATGACGTGGATGGAACTGGAGGGTATTATGCTGAGTGAAATAAGTCAATCAGATAAAGACATGTATCATATGATCTCACTGATATAAGGAATTCTTAATCTCAGGAAACAAACTGAGGGTTGCTGGAGTGGTGGGGGATGGGAGGGATGGGGTGGCTGGCTGATAGACATTAGGAAGGGTATGTGCTATGGTGAGTGCTGTGAATTGTGTAAGACTGTTGAATCACAGACCTGTACTTCTGAAACAAATAATACATTATATGTTAAAAAAAAAAAAAGAAGATAGTAGGAAGGGAAAAGTGAAGGGGGAGATTCGGAGGGGGAGATGAACCATGAGAGACTACGGACTCTGAGAAACAAACTGAGGGTTCTAGAGGGGAGGGGGTGGGTGGATGGGTTAGCCTGGTGATGGGTATTAAAGAGGGCACATATTGAATGGAGCACTGGGTGTTATACACAAACAATAAATCATGGAACACTACATCAAAAAGTAATGATGTAATGTATGGTGATTAACATAACATAATAAAAAATAAAAACAAAAAAAATTTTAAAAATATATATATATAATTAGAAATGCAACCAGAAATTTATTGACAAGGATTTTTATCAAAGTTTTAATAATAGTATTGGATTCCAAATTCCAAAACATTGGAAACAACTTAGATGACCAATAGTGTGGAAATTGTTAAATAAATATGGTTTATTTATTTGATGGGAAATTACATATAAAATAAGAATTATATATGAAACTATATCTTCAGTCTAATGCTAATTATGTGAATATAGTATGTAAATTATTCAAAGAGACAAAACTTAGAAAGTGCACCAAACTATATGGCAGTTATTTATAGGTGGTGAAATTGTGCATGATTTTTTTTCTTTACACTTATATTTTTCTAAGTGGCCGAGAATGAGCATATTTTACTTTTGTATTAGAATTTGTTTTTATTTTTATTTTTATTTTTTAAATATTATTCTTTTTTTTTTAAGATTTATTTATTTATTTGAGAGAGCGAGAATGAGAGAGAGTACATGAGAGGGGGGAGGGTCAGAGGGAGAAGCAGGCTCCTCGCTGAGCAGGGAGCCCAATGCGGGACTCGATCCCGGGACTCCAGGATCATGACCTGAGCTGAAGGCAGTTGCTTAACCAACTGAGCCATCCAGGCGCCCAAGAATTTGTTTTTAAAAAGTAAGATATGACACCATTGAATATAAAAATGTCATATTATTATGAGGGAAAGGACTGACAAAGAATGTTGATAACTGAAACTCTGGTCCCCAGTGGTAGGTGTAATGTACTATAAAATGTGCACAATAATTCCCAGCAAGGCATGTGCAGATGACATAGCAGTCTGCCCCCATGCTCAAGCCAAGACTAGTATACAAACTAGCTGGTCATCTTGGATTATTCTGTGTATTGTTGGGGCTGTCTCTTTCTTTCCTGTCCTTCTGCTTCTGCTTTGCTTCCTTAAGTCCTCCTTTTGCTTGAAGATCCATCTCCTCCATGAAAGCTCTCTCTATCTCAATGCATCTCTATCCCACTAGAAACCTAGAGTATATTTTATCTATATCTCTCATTTGGCACTTAAATTACATTGTCCTGTCTTTTGGGTTCTTTTTTTACCCCAAGATTTTGATTCCCCAACTAGATTTTTAAACTCCACCAGGGAAGGGATAATACTGAAAATTCTTTTGTAGCCCTATTCATTCATTCAAGAAATATCTATTGAACGCATAGTATGTGCTAGACGCTGTTCGAGGTGCTAGGGATATAGAGGTGATTATCATATCAATTTCATATCTTAAAACAATATTCATTTATTAGCTCACAGTTTCTGTGGGTCAGAAATCTGGGTACAGTGTAATTAAGTTGGGTCCTAGAGTCTCACAAAAATTAAATGAAGGTGTCAGCAGGGTTATATTCCTTACTGGAGGCTCTGGGAAAGAATCTGCTTCCAAACTCATTCAAGATGTTGACAGAATTCAGTCCCTTGAAGTTTTAGGACTGGGGTGTCTGTTTCTTTGCTGGGTGTTAGCTGGGAGGCCCTTTCTTCCTAGAGGCCTCTCTTTGGTTCTTGGACATGACTAACTACAGCTCAGTACCAGCAACAGTGCATTGAATCCTTCTCATACTTAGAGTCTATTCCCTCCAACTGGAGAAAACTTTCTGCTTTTAAAGATTCATGGGATTAGATTAGGTTCACCTGAATGATCCAGGATGATCTCCCCATCTTCAGGTCCATAACCTTAATTATATCTGCAAAGTCCCTTTTGCCATATAACGTAATATTTCCAGGAGCCAGGGATCAAGGTATAGACATCTTTGGGGAGGGGGGCATTCTGTCTACCACAAATAGTAATAACAAAGAAAAACTGCATGAAACACTGCAGACTGAAATTATGAATTCAACTCAAGAAATCTAATTGAATCTCATGAGGTCCCAATATTTTTTATTCTTACGAGAAACATTTCTTTTTTTTTTTTTTTAAAGATTTTATTTATTTATTTGAGACAGAGAGAATGAGAGACAGAGAGCATGAGAGGGAGGAGGGTCAGAGGGAGAAGCAGACTCCCTGCCAAGCAGGGAGCCCGATGCGGGACTCGATCCCGGGACTCCAGGATCATGACCTGAGCCGAAGGCAGTCGCTTAACCAACTGAGCCACCCAGGCGCCCACGAGAAACATTTCTAACATAGGCCTCATTTCCTGATGACCAGATCTAAAACACATTGACAATCTTTTGCTTGTCAGTGTTTTTAATTAGCAGAAACCATTTTTAGCCATGGCTGAGTTTTCTCCTAACTATCCAAGTTCCATTTTTATTGGTTCAACTAATTTATTCTCATCTTTGTTCTCACATCAGTCAGACATTGAGAAACCCAAGAAACAAGAGAAGTTTGTTTTGGGGGATTTGAGGAAGAGAGAACCATGCTATGTATTACCTCATAACACCCTCAATTATGTAACTTCTCCATGGGACAAAATCAGGTCCTGCAGTAAATAGAGCACCTGGGAGGTGGGAGCAGTAGAAAGAAAGCTGTCTTGCCTCTTTGGGAATGGAAAGAACAGAGTGGTCAAGAACTAATCCTGTGACACCACAAACAGACTTTCAAGAGATTGTGGAGGGGACAATGCCAAGTTCATATGACAGACAGCTCTTTTAATGCTTATACAGTGCCACTTATTCATCTGAGGAGGCAAAAGGAAACTCTTTCAACCCTGATCCCAGACGCAGAAAGGAGCCCAGGTTTACGCCCCTCCCTGCCAAGGACAGAGTGCCACTTAACTTCGTCTTTGCCCATGAGGCAAACCAGCTGCCCAGGCCCACTAATGACATCACATCTTGAGGGGTGAAGAAAATAAAATTGCAGGAGTTTTTTTCTTAGCATGAAATATATTCAAAGTCCATTTCCACTGCAATGTCCAAGCACCAGTATTTCTTGGGAAGAAAAATAACTAAAGAAAAAAAATTTACGTAGTTAATATTGGATGGTGGGGGCAATCAATTTAGAAAATGTAGATAAAGGTGCTTTGTAAAAATGGAGCAAAAAGAGGGGTTTTTTTGCCATTAGTACTCTCAATTCCAACTCCTTTATCTCACCAATGACAAAACTGACTCCAGAACAGCTTGACTTTCTCAAGATCATGTCACTCCCTTGCTCAAAGAACTTTCAAGGGCTGTCCATTGCCCACCACAAAAAAGTTTAAATCTCTTAGGTTTTCGGGGTGCCTGGGTGGCTCAGATGGTTAAGTGTCTGCCTTCGGCTCAGGTCATGATCCCAGGGTCCTGGATCGAGTCCCGCATCGGGCTCCCTGCTAGGTGGGGAGCCTGCTTCTCCCTCTGCCTCTGCCTCTCTCTCTCTCTCTCTGACTCTCATGAATAAATAAATAAAACATTTAAAAAAAATCTCTTAGGTTTTCATTCAAGACTTTTCTTATCCTGATACAAATTACTTTTCAAATCAAATCACCAATTAACTACTGAACAGCTACTATGGGCATAGGCACTCACAAAATATGTTTTATTTTTTAAAATATGTTCTATTTCCCACAGGAACAATAACTATAAATAAACTCATCTGCCTGTTACACTTCAAACTTACCTTGGATTTTTTCCACCTTGGCATCTTCATTCATGCCATTTCCCACACCTAAGATGCTCTCCATAATCACTACCTCTTTCTTTCAAAATCTTACCTATCTTCTCAGTCCCAGATCAAATGCTCTCTCTTTCAGGAAGTTTCCCCACACACTACTAACCTAGTGGTTCTCAACCAGGGCAATTTTCCTCCGCAGGAGCCATTTGGGAATGTCTGGAGAAATTTCTGATTATCACAACCGGTACTGGCTTCTAGGAGTAAAAGCCAGAGATGCTATTAAGTATCCTACAATGAACAGAAAAGCCCCAACAACAAAGACTTCTCCAGCTCAAAATGTCAATAATGCTAAGGGTGAGCCACCCAGTACTAGAAGAAAGTGAAATCTCCAACTCTGAACTACAGCACTAAATGTGTGAGAACTCTTTTGGCATTTAGCATATATTTTATCTTTTTGCTACTTTCTCTCTGTCTGCATGTATTCTTTTTCTAAACTATTTGGAAGTTTGGAAACAAGAGGAACAATTTTATGCTATTCAGGCATGTCCTCCAATGTTTGATTCCATGCCTATAGTGATCATTGAAAAAAATCTCTTGACAAAATATTTTTCTATTCCTCAGTACACAAGCTCACAGTTATCACTGTCACATTTCACCAGTTCCAACATCTTCAAGTTTCCTTCATTTTTATGCTACGCCCTCAAACTCCCTACTTTCATGAAGATAGGAAGTCTCAGTGGAAAAAAAAATGCCATAATCTTAAATTGGTTGGATGAGTCTGACTCAGGTTGAAAAAGCAGTGTGTTGAGTTCAGCACAACACAAAGATGTGTACCTAAATCTCTGCTTCGTTTATCATCCATTTCCCCACATGCACACTTCATGGACTGTTTTCTCTGTATAATTTCTCAAGAGCTTGGAGTAGAAACAAGAGGGAGTCAGGTACCTGTAGCAATCCTTCCAGTTTTAGTTATGGTTAACCTGAGGTAAAATTTAAGCAGGACAGGGTTAAAAACTCTAAATACTACCAGGGCTGAAAAGATTATCCTTTACATGCTCCCATACAGAATTCAAAACAAGTTCTACCAAGTGATAACTTCCCATATAATGTCTACTTCTACACTGGCACTTCTAAACCATGTTTAAATCTTTCAAACAAAACATTTCTCTTCTCTCTCTCTTTCTATCCCTCCCATCTTAACAATACCCTCACCTTATGCTTACTCTTCCGATAGGGAAATCAGCAATGGCTAAAAGAAATGGTCATTGTCTGACATCCTTAGTCTAACAATTTTGAAAAATATTCTTTTTTTAGAACAGCTATTTCTAATGAATGCAAAAATAACCAAATAAGAAGGTCTCCAAACATCTACTCTAACAAAAGTCTGGCCTATCTCTATAATTAATCAAAAAAACTTAGGAAAAATAGAACCACATCTTCATTAAAATTCTTACCTAGAAGAGTGCTTTTCAGTAGAGTGAAGGAGAGAGTGATTTTGCTCCCTAGATAGTGTTGCCAGATATAGCAAATAAAAATACAGGATGCTCAGTTAAATCTGAATTTAAAAAAAGGGGGGGGTGGTTATAAGCACTTTATTTAAATGACTTATTCAATCCCCAAGACAACTTTAAAAGGTAGGCATGGAAACCAAGTTTTAGAGAGTTTAAACAGATTACCCCGACACAAAGCTGGGAAGAGATGGGCCTGAATCCAGGTATGACTCCAGAGCCTGATGGCTTGAATATTCTGATATTTACCGAGTCAGAACACACTCTTCTAACATGATCAAAATAAGTTTTTAATGTAAATATGTCCCATTCAATATTTCAGACATATTTTAAAAGTATTCATTCTTTATCTGATATTCAAATTTAACTGAGTATCCTGTGTTTTATCTGGCAACCTATCCCCTGGGGACATCTGGCAATGTCTAGAGATATTTTGGGGTGTCAGAACAGGGGAGGATGCAACTGGCATATGTAAAGACCGGGGATGGTGCTAAATGTCCTACAACGCATAGAATTATTCAGTCCAAAATGTCAATAATGTCAAAGTTGAGAAGTCCTGATCTAGAATCACCTTTGAGAGCATCTAATCTGCCCTCTTACTTTAATCAAAGAGAAAAAGAAGGCCCAGGAGAGTTAAAGTAGCATGCTCTAAGCCTCACGGTTAATTATTTTCAAATTCGGTCACCTTGGAGGCAAACCAGAAAACTAGTTCCATTTCTGTGTGGCCCGGAAACGTTACCTACTAAAGCAGATACACTTAAGCTATCCAAGAGTGTATTCCTTCATATTTCCCCAACAGAGAACATCAATCAAGCCCCTGGGTGGCCTCTGCCTGGAAGGAAGAGGGGGTATAGGGCTTGAGACAAAATTTTTGCTCAAATATTTTTCCAAATCTTTTTCCCCAACCTTAATTTTATTTATAGGAAAGGAAGGGAAGAGTGAAAACGCTGGCTTAGAATGAGTTCCAATCATGTCTACTCTCCCCAGCTCCCACTTTTTCTTTGACCTACAAAGACACATTGTTTGAGCCTTTATGAGAGCTTAACTTTCCTTATTCAAGGATCTCCTGACTCCTGGATGTGGGAAAATTGCTTAAATAGATACCAGCCCAAAGAAGTTATTAAGTATTACAAAAGGAAAATGAAGGCATTGATGAAACCTACTAGAGATTATTTGGGGGATGGCCAAATGTCAGAGGCCTGTGAAATAACACGAAGTGGTGTACTGAAAATGTATTCATACGTCAATTCTTGCCACATAAGGTTTGCCTAGAGGCCCCAAAGCAAGCAACATGGCTCATCTAAGTAAAGAGCTAGCCAAGATAATCTAATGACCTAAGAATCTAATGACACTATACACTGTCTCTGATCCTGCTTGGTTTTATTTTAACAGACCAATTTTTATTGCTTCTCTTCTGTGAGTGTCTGCAATGATTCCCTGACACTGCTTACTGAAAATTTTTCTTAAATTATGAGTTGAGGTTTTTAAAATGCAGTTTTTAAAATATTCATTCAGCATGTTATTAATTATTAGTATGAATTTTTGACAGGACTGGACTAAGAAATAATTGCCTTAACCACATCATCTAAGGAAATATTCATCCTACTAAAATAATTTTTACGTGAAATATACAAATGAATTTAGAAAGGACATAGACTATTGCAGATTTTGGGAAAGAGTTTCTTCCTTCTCAGTTCCCTCAGCCCCATCATTTAAGCATTGTAAAACCTTTCAAAAGAAAAACGACTTTACCATTAACGTTACCCTTCCTAGGCCTGGTACAACCAACCTCTGAACCTATTGCTTTTTAAAATCCTCTTGGAACAAAACCCAGTCTTTGTTATTTATATTAACGTCTACATTCCCTTATGGATACACAAGTTCCAGTTGCTTTTTTGATCTAGGGATTTAACAGAGATGTATTTCTTTTTTTTTTTTTTAAGATTTTTTATTTTATTTATTTATTTGAGAGAGAGATAATGAGTGGTGAGGAGGGGCAGAGGGAGAAGGAGAAGCAGATTCCCAACTGAGCTGGGAGCCCAATGTGGGACTCAATCCCAGGACCCCAGGGTCATGACCTTAACTCACTGAGCCACCCAGGCGCCCTAACAGGGATGCATTTCAATTGCAGCCTTCTAATTGTCAAATAGTTCCTGTCTCTTAATATTTAGGTTACCCACACACTTTGCATTCTCAAGAGAATTAGAAGATAATTTTCAGAAACTCAAAGCACTTATGTGTTTCTGGAAGCTAATTTTCCGAAATACTTACATTAATCACTTGAAGTAAGTTAAGTAATTATAAGTAATTTCAATCAAATGTTACTTTGAGAACAGAAATGCTACTGACTCCTGGCCCTAATTTTCATTTCATATGGAAAAGCACTTGGGCCCCAATGTAGCCAGTAGAGATGGCAGTGATTCTATGACAAAGGAGTCCCCAGAATTCCTTCTGCCAGTGGCCCTGGACCTAAAAGACAATAGAAAATCTCCCCAGCCCATTAAGTTAGAGCATGTCTAGGGGGGTTTTGGTTAGAACTTCAAGTATTTGTATAATCTCTACAACTACAACCTTCTTCAGGAAGTGTAAGGCACCATCAAACTATCTAGAACCATCAAGATGTCTTTGCTAAGTTTCAGCAAGGGATGCAGATACTCTCCCAGAATTTAACATCCTTTGGAGGAAGTCACCCTTCAGCCATTCTAAAGGTACTCAGCTCTTATACACCTTTATGGTGACTTAAGATCATTCTATATACATTTCCATATTTTAAAAAAGAAACAATATTGCTTTGAGGAAATCTATCATGTCCTAAAGCAAACAGCTGAATTTTGTCTAGGACTAATACTAAATATTAAATCATCTCTGTGGTTGAGAGTTATTTTACAAAGTAAATACCTTGGAATTTCAGCTATCTTAGAGGAAAACAATTATCGACAATGATTTTCATTTTCCACTATGGCTTGATTTAATACCCAGGTTCAAAGTTCCCCTTCTGAAAATGGGAATTCATCCCCTATTCCTGAGATTCCATTGTGAACCCCATAAAATATCTATGTGTTTTTAAACATTTCAGCTCAGAAGGTAACCAAGGCAATATGGCCAAAAGAACTATAAAAGACTGAGTTTTTCCAGGTGTTTAAAAAAAAAATCTGTTTAATTAGAATGCTTGTTAGCTTTTTCTTTCTTTCTTTCTTTTTTTTTTCCAGCTTTGGTGGATATGATTTGTTTATAAGAGAGGTAAGACGTGCTGATAAAAATAGAACTGGTCCAAATAAGCTGATTTATGAAGAAATATTTAGTACTTTCATTTTTTTTTTTTTTTGTGGCCAGGATTTGGAGTATATAACTAATGTAGGGCTTACTACAATAAACACCACCACCACCATCATGGACCTCCCTATCTATCTGATCTTTCACTTTGTTATAGTCATCCCATCAAATCTAATTCCAAGAAATCAGGTTTTTCCTACTTTTTAAATCTGGGTTGTGAAGAACCCCAGCCCACAAAAACATTATAACAAAAATTAACACATACAGCCCTACTATGTGCTAAGCATTGCTCTAAGCTAAATCATCTTGCATAATAATCAGACTACTTTACAAAGCGGTACTGATATCATTCCTATTCTACAGATGAGGAATCTGAGGCACAGAAAAGTTAAGTAACTTGTGTAATATTGCGCTGCTAGAACATGAGCCCAGGCAGGTAGACTCCAGAGTCTATTCTTTTACAGCCTCTCCTGACACCATAGAATATTCATTGACTTGGACATAGTCCTTAGACATTTTTCTTTGCTTAAAATTATGTTTACATACATATTTTTAAAAGGGATCTTAAGAGATTTTTTTACTAATCATTATGTTATGAATATTTTTCCAAGTCTTTGTAGAGCAAAGAGAAAAACTAAGTGTATGCTCTCAAAGCACAGAACCATTTGAGAAGTTTGTGATAGAATTTCCTTTAGGAAACTTGCAGCTTGAGACATATGGTATAGTAGGGGAATCATCCCTGAACTAGAAATTGATCCTAGATCAGAGGAACATGGGCATTAATTTCCCTGGACCCCCTTTTTTTTTTTTAAAGATTTTATTCATTTATTCATGAGAGACAGAGAGAGAGAGAGAGAGGCAGAGGGAGAAGCAGGCTCCCAAGGAGCAGGGAGCCCGATGTGGGACTCGATCCCAGGACCCTGGGATCATGACCCGAGCCGAAGGCAGACGCTTAACCATCTGAGCCACCCAGGCGCCTTCCCTGGACCCCTTTTATTCTCTGATTTCCAAATAAGGGTGGTAAATTAGGCAATCTTCAGATTCTAGGCACTAAGGTGCCTGGATACACACACTGGAAAACAAACACTCAAGAATTCTTACTGAGTACCACTTCAGCAAGAGTGAGCATGTGACACATGTGTTCCATGGAAGGAAAGGACAGGGTGTGAGTGATTGGTGGGGGGTGCAACAGAAGGCACCTATAAGAACTTTCAGGTAGGAATAGGGTCTGTGCAAAGGCATGGCCAGCCCCCAAGGCAATGAGGATGTAGGTGAGGTTATGGGTAGCGCCTTTTCCGAGGCTTTACCTCTGGGAAAGTGCATCTTTACCTCTCTGCCTACACTCTTCAGTCTCCTTCTTCATGCTCCATATTTAGTACAACTCTTCCTAGCACTTCTCTTTCTCCTTACCAACTGTGAATCCCATGTGGACCTGCCCTTTCTAAGTATCTCAAATCTTCAGGACCTGTCTCCAGATATGTTATCATCAGGGTGGTGTTTTAAATATTTAACCATCAAAATGATGCCAGCTGTAGGGTTAACGTGAGGTTCTAGGCCCCATGGCACTAAGTTTGAATACTGTCGTTTCTGGATTATGGAGAGGCCCAGAGAATCCCAGGACAGAGGCCACACAGATGAAATGGCAGAGTCACCAGTCATATGCAAGCCCACTGGCCCACTAAGAACAAGTAACAGCTGTAAACAATCAGTTTGCCCAACCTGGTTTGCACCAACTCAATAGAAATCCCGAAGATAACAAAAATAATTGAAAATACGATTAATTCTTAATCGATTAACTCATATACACATGTATATAATGTGTGTGTACGTATATGTACATACATATATCAATACGTAGATACAGAAATAGATAGCTAGGCACAGCAGCTGCTTCAAGAAATCTCTTTCCTCCCTCACTCTAAACTCTAGAAAATTCTCCGTCAAACTCGATCCAAGCCTACAACCCAGCCTCTGTTTTTACTCTCTTGTCTCCCCGTGGTCCTCTGTGCTGCAAAGGCAGGTCGGTTCCATACGCCATGCCACCATCACTTTACTTGGTTCGTCTTTCTAGCATCTCCTCTTCACCACCTCCGTCAGGAGCTCAGTGGCCCAAAATCCATTCAGGTGGAAGTGAGGGGGTCCAGGAACAGGGTGATGGGAATTAAAGATGATGGCTACTCAGACATTTTTTTTTTATTGTCACATGACTTCATCTGTATATGAGATCTTCACAGTGGCAACAGAATAAAAAATGACACACTGTAGTGAGAAATGTTAAGTTGAACTATTTGGCTCTTGGTAGAGAATAAACAAATGAGATTGATGAGGAAAGGATATTACTGAGCAAAGGGCCAAAGTACCTGCATTTAGTATCATGACCTGGGGCATTTGCATGTCTTAGAATTGTTGCTGTCAGTGCAACTCAAGCTCACTACTATGCCCCTTACATGTGCCATATCTCCTTTCTCTAAAGTATAATCTTATGGAAAGAAGGAATTTAATTTATTAAACATAACTACTACTTGGCAGTTAGCATCCCGTATACAAAATAAGCATTGAATTATCTTGTTCCGTTTTAACTTCATTGGTTACTGTGGTGTATGTGTGTGGGGGGGGGGAGTGGGGGAGTGGGGTAAGGTGAGCCTAAAGAGAAAGAAAAAGAACTAGCTAATTATGCTCACGTGCAAACATAGCTAAATATCTTTTTAAAAATATAAATATCCAGTTTGGGATTACTCAATTAAGAAAGCAAATCAGCTGAAAATAAACAGACTGAATGAGAGTCCTCTATGTTAACTCACATGACTCCTCTGAAACTTCCAAAACTTAAAGTTTTCTGGGTATCATTAAAACAAGGATCTTGTGAGTAACATGGGCCACTACAATATGTTTGACCTGGAAAACAGCCAAAGATAAGAGTCTTAACAGAAGAGAAATATTAGTAAAAGCATTATGGAAGCAACATAGTTAAACCCAGAATAAGTATCTAGTGTTTCTTATCTTAGTTTATTTATATTAGTTCCTTTAAAACTTCATGACCCTGAGAGTCAGTGAACTTTTTCCTTATCATTTTATTTCCTTATCCAGAGATATTTGTAAATGGTCATATTTATGGAAGAAGGTGCTAATTGAGTTGTTCACATTAGGACTGGTGGGTATTTATTTAATAGGGGTTAAAAGCAAGGTAGAAAGAAAGGAGGGGACAGCTGAAAAAAATGCTATACTTCTGTGGCATTTTTAAACCCATGTTTTATGAATTAAAACTACAGAAAACTATCATGATGTCTAAATATTTAAAAGGAAATATTATGCTTCACAGAGGTCATTCTGGCACAGACGTTGGAGTGTTCCATGTCTGCCCTTAAGGATCCAAGAATCATATCCTTGATGTCATCCTTTTAAGATAATAAAGCCCCACAATTTTGATTAACTTGTTTTTATGAGACTCTAGCCTGGTGCTCAAATACTTATGTTCAATTATTTCATTCTTTTAAATAAACAGCAAGATTTTCTTTCCTATAACTTAAAGAGAAAACTTTCATGCTGCTGTGATAAATAAAATACATGTAAAGTACAGAAATTTGGGGGTTATTGTTGAAAATATTATGGGACCAGGAGAAAAAAAAAAATAGCAGCATATATGCTAATGTATTGATACTAACAAGAAAAGCAAAAGTGCTTTCTGCAAAATCACAGAAAACCCTTGCACACTAAACATCCATGCCTGCAGGGAAACATATCCTTTTTTAAAGTCAAAATTAATGCCTAAACATTCTGTGAATGTTTCCAAAGCAAAAATATGGACAGGTCTTCCCCTAGCTCACGCTAAGCACAAAATGATGACATTTTTATTCCACCTCACAGCCAGCCAATTCACACCTTCTGATATACAAAAACTTACTGTTCATTAACAGAGAATATATTTGCTTACCTATCAGTAACACTATTTCCATCCCAGATTGTTTTCCCAAATCTATACTTACATATCCAGCAGCCTACTCAACTTCTTTAACAGACATCCTAAATTCAACATGTCCAAAACTCAATTCTTGGTCTTTCCCTTAAACTACTCCTCCTTATCCTTCCCCCATCTCCCTTAATGGTGACTCCATCCTTCTAGCTGCTAGCCTTAAAACTTTGGAATCATACCTGACCACTCCGTTTCTCCAACATCTACATCCAACCCATCCAGAAATCTTATTGTTATTCCTTACAAAATATATGAGGATCTGACCACTTTTCACCATGACCACCCCAGACCTAGCTACCATCTTCCACCTGGATTTTGCAACAACCTCCAAGTGGTCTTCTTGCTTCTGTCTTTGTCCTACTGTAATGTCTTCTTAACACAGAAGTTAGACTTAGCCTTTTGAAACTTAAGTCCTATCATGTTCTTTCTCCAAACTCTCTCAGAATTAAAGTCAAAATTCTTACAATGGTCTACAAAACCCTGCTTGAGTTGTCAATCTGTTACCTCCCAAACCTCTTCTCCAGCTGCCCTCCTTGCTCACTCTGCTCCAGCCACACGTCTTGCTACTCCTTGAACATGACACTCATGCTCCCAACTTAGGCCTGTGCCTTGGCTGTTTTCTCTGCCTAGAATGCTCTTTGCCCAGATATTCACGTGGGTTTACTCCCTTTCAAGTATTTACTCAGATATCACCTTCTGACCACCTTATTTAAAATGATCCTGACCACTCCACTTACTATTATAATCCTCATTTCTCTACCCATACCCAGCACTCCTGATTCCTCTTACTCTGCTTCACATTTTGTTTTTTATAACACTTATCACCTTAAGACTTGTGATATTATTTATTTATGCTTATTATTTACAATAACTATCTCCCCACCTCTGGCATGTAAGCTCTACAAGGGAAGTGATCTTTGTTTGGTATACTCATATATCCCAAGCACCTGAAATAGTACCTGGCACTTGGTAGGCACTTGATAAATATCCATTGAATTAATGAATGGGTGAATGAATTCAGTACTTTATCAAATAGTGGAAATTCACTGCCAGTCTTCATATATATATCCATTTATACATCCATCATCAATAATTTTATCAATTACTGAGTACTTATTCTGTACTTAATATGTATCCATACTCCATTGTCCCACTAGACAATCTGACAATTAAAATCTGGGATCACATTTGATGTACTAATCTATTGAGATAAAACAATTAGGATGGAAAGGACATAAATTAAGAGATTACCTAGTTCAGCACTATAGAATAGAGCCTTCTACAATCACAGAAATGTCTATATCTCTGCTGTCTGGTACAGTAACAGTAGTTACATGGAGTGTTGAGCACTTGAAATGCAACTAGTAGGATTGAAGAACTGAATTTTTATTTTATTTTATGTTAATTAATTTAAATGTCAGTAGTCACATGTGGCTAATGGGTACTATGCTGGACAACACAGCTCTAGTTCATCCCTCTGCCTCTAACTAGGACTATCCTTAATATACCCAAGGCAGGTTGTTAACTATACTACTTTTTTCTTCATAAAAGATTAACGGCTAGTTACCATCTCTTATTAACTAATCTTTCTGTGGTTCATGAATGTGTCTTCTTTCACAATTACTGTTATTTTGTAAGCTAAGGTAAACTTTTTATATTATATCAACCAATTTGTAAAAAACCTTCAGGGGTCACCTAGGTGGCTTAGTCGTTTAAGCGTCTAACTCTTGGTTTCAGCTCAGGTCATAATCTCAGGGTTGTGAGATCGAGCCTCCACTGGGCTCTGCACTCAGTGAGGAGTCTGCTTGAGATTCTCTCTCTTTCCCTCTGCCCCCCTCCTTCTCCTCTCCCTGCTGGTGTTCTCTCTCTCTCTCTCTCTCTCTCTTTCAAATAAATAAATAAATAAAATCCTTTTAAAAAAAAACGTTCAGAATTTATCCTCTAAATCTAAGATCACATTTTGCCTACTTTACTACTTGCATAACATAATTTCTGTTACTTTATAAACTTTATTTTATGGCTGTATTGAGTGAATAATTTGATGAATGTTGACATAAGTATATACTCAAGGAACCATCACCATACATAATGTAATTTAAAGTTCAAATGACCAGAGCCACTGCTGACCCATAGGACCTCACTGTGCCAATTAGGGAAAAAAGGAACTTCCCACCCAGCAGAAGCTTTCCTCTGCAAGGACACACAGTGTAGTAAACAGTGAGTTCAATTTCAGCTCTACCTATTTCTTCAGGGGTGTCTTCATACGGTGAATAACATACACAACCATAAATGGCAGTCCTGAAAACTGGTTAGTTAAATTCATTTTTAAAACATATTCCTAAGGTTTCGAATATTACACTATGGTTTCCATTTCAAGGTGGTAGACTAGGAATAGATTGTAGCCTCCTCTTCCCACTGCATAACCTTAAAATTTTAGGAAGGATTTTTTTAATCCATATAACTAGAAAATAATATCAACGTTGGGAGGACCATAAACTTTGAGAGAAAACACTGGAAGACAAAAAGCAAATGGGATCAAAATGAAGATTTAAAACAATAGTTCAGGGGCGCCTGGGTGGCTCAGTCGTTAAGCGTCTGCCTTCGGCTCAGGTCATGATCCCAGGGTCCTGGGATCGAGCCCCGCATCAGGCTCCCTGCTCTGCGGGGAGCCTGCTTCTCCCTCTCCCACTCCCCCTGCTTGTGTTCCTGCTCTCGCTATGTCTCTCTCTGTCAAATAAATAAATAAAATCTTTAAAAAAAAAAATAAAAATAAAACAATAGTTCAGGGAAGCCTGGGCAGTTCAGTCAGTTAAGCATATGACTCTTGATTTCAGTCAGGTCTTGATCTCAGGGTAGTGGGTTCAAGACCCATGTTGGGCTCCATGTTATTAAATCAATCAAAGCAAATCACAGCTCAAAACAAGAACAGGAGAGTGCTGCCAAAAATGTTAGGAATGAATACCAAGGACGAGAGAGAGGCTGGGGACAACAGACAAGTGTTACTGTTAGAGGACAGCAACAGGAGCAGCCAAGAAAGTGGAACTGAGCACTTGCCCTCTACCAACCTGAGCTACATTTTGAGTCAAAGAACAGCAACATAAGTTGGTGACTTCAGCTGGAAACAATGGGTATTGGAGCTTAGCTCAAAGAAATAAAGGAGCATCCTGGATACCCTGGATGGCTGGAGCTACCTAAGAGGAATGAGACATCCACTCACTCACCAGAAGTTAGTTTCCAAAGCACCCTGCCCAGTGGCAGCCCTATACCACCCCATGCTCTTGACAACAGACTGAAACACAAGTTCCAGCAGCATATCCTGCCCCTGCCTCTAAGCAGCTGCAGGAATGCAGAGAACAGACGGCCAAACAAGAAGACTCAGCTATGAAAACACTCAGTTAGGAATCACTAAGCCCTGGAGAAAGGCCAATAATATTAAAAAGAGATAAAACAGAGTTCTTTGCCTTACACCTAGAAACCAAAACTAATAAAGAAGTTAGGATAAGACTTTAGAATAACTATAATTCATATCCATAGAGCTATTTGAGAGGATATTAAATCCATAAAAAATTATCAGTTAGAAAGTACAACTATTAAAATTTTGATCATTGAAATCTAACATTCAGTAAGTGGGTCAAGTAACAGAACAGTCAAAGAAAATTGCTGAACTGGAATATTAGGCCAAAATATTCTTTTAAAATGCAATAAAAAGTGATGAAGGGATATAAAGTATAAAATAAAAGTTAGGAATCATGTAAAATACACTCAAATATTTAATAACCAATATAATTAGAGTACCTAAAGAGATATTAGGGATAATGAAGGAAAGAGATATTAGGAGTATAGTGTGATATATTGTGACATGAGTCACACTTTAAGGACTAACCAAATGTGGAACAAGATAAATTTTTAAAACCCACACTTAAACACTATATTAATGTTTCAGAAGACCAAGAACAAAGGAAACAAATCCAAAAACCGGGGGGAACTAAAAACAATAGTTTACAGAGACTCTCCTTAACAATGCATGAATGAAACAAAAGAGCAAGGAAAAAATGTTAAACCCATAATTTTTTTTTAAAGATTTTATTTATTCATTTGAGAGAGAATGAGATAGAGAGAGCATGAGAGGGGGGAGGGTCAGAGGGAGAAGCAGACTCCCTGCCAAGCAGGGAGCCCAATGCGGGACTCGATCCTGGGACTCCAGGATCATGACCTGAGCCGAAGGCAGTCGCTTAACCAACTGAGCCACCCAGGCGCCCAAACCCATAATTTTATACCCAACCAAACTATCATTCAAAATGCAAATGAAACATGAAGGAAACAGTAAGTTTGCCATCTATAATAACTCTTTGAAATAATTATGTCATCCAAAATAAAACATAAATATGTTAATAAGGAAGTTCTGAGAAGCAATGGTGAAAAAGAAATCCGTTAAATTACATTACTAATTCTATTTAAGTGTTGATTTTTTACAATGATAAAAAATTTTTAAATAATAACATAGAACTAAAAGTCCAAATAATTTCAACATGGAAGGAAATGATAATGAAAGGAAATCCTTCAAGTAAAATTGAAACGTATAGAAATTTTGTTTTGTTCAGTGAATGTAGAAAGACATTAACTCTGGATACTAATAGAAAATATATTTTAGCTGCATGTGCTGCATATTTAGCTGCTGAATAGTAATTACTGGAAAAACACAAATACAATTTCTAATTTTTACACCATCAGAAAAAAATAATAGAAGAAAATTAAATCAATCCAACAAAGGCAGAAAACATTTGAAATAGTATTCAAATTTATAACCTCTCCCTCAAATTACCAGGCCCACGGTATTTCATAGGCAACTCTTAGCAGTGCTTTTTAAAAACTAAAAATGCATATTTTAAACAAACAAGAATGGGAAAATATGAGAAGCTACCAAGCCACTTAGGTATGTGTTATAAGCTTTCTGAAAATTCAAAACAAGACTTCATAAGGAAAGAAACTTATAAGCCAATCTCACAAGCATCAAAGCAAAAATGCTAAATAAAATAAATTCAGCAATCTATTTAAAAAATAATGTATTATGATCAGGCAAGGTTTATTCAGGGATGCAAAGATAAATTTTTCTAATAGTGAACAACCAATATAATTTACTAACATAATTCATATGATTTAGGAAAAAATAATTTAAATGATATCCCAATAACTCAATTTTGGAGACATATATGTGAGAGTATGTGTGTATTTGTGTGTGTATGAAAGCTAAGAACAGAAAGAAACTTTCTTAATTTGTTAAAAGGTATCTATCCACCCCCCCCCCTCCAAATACAGCAAACATGATATTGTAAATATTGTGTTTAAGGTCAGGAACAAAACAAGAATGCCACTGCTATTATTTAACATCAGACTGGATATCCTAGCCAATGGCATTAAGTAAAACTATATTAAGTGGTATAGGGATTGGAAAGTAAGAGACAAACTACTATTAATTTCAGAAAACATGATAATCTACTTAGAAAATAGGACATAATCAAATGAAAAACTATTACAACTAAGAAGGAAGTTCAGTAAGATGGCAAGATGCAAAATCAGCATAAAAAGTCAACAACTTTGCTATACATTGACCTCAGTGGTTTTTTAAAAATGTAACTGGGGGGTGGGGGGGTGGGTGGTGGGCGCCTGGGTGGCTCAGTTGGTTGAGCATCCAATTCTTGATTTCAACTCAGGTCGTGATCTCAGGGTCCTGGGATCGAACCCTGCCTTGGGCTCTGTGTTCATTGGGGAGTCCTTTGGGGATTCTTTCTCTCCCTCTGCCCCTCCCCCCCCGACTCATTCTCTCTCTCTCTCTCTAGAATAAATAAATAAATCTTAAAAAAAAATGTAACTGGGGAGAAAACCACATTCCCAATAATGACAGATATAAAGTCCTTAGGAATAAAATTAATAGAAATAAAGCCTCTATGGAAAAAAATTACAAAATTTAACTGAAAAAAAAATAAGGTGGCCTGAATAAAGGGAAAAATATACTACATTCATAGATGAAAACCTCAATATTTTTTAAAATGTAAATTCTTTTTCAAATTAATATTAATATCAATGTAATCTTTCTCAAAATACAAATAGAATTTCTTATAAAGTTCTAAAATGTATATATAAGATTGGATGAACAATGATAACTAAAGTCATTTTTTAAAAAGTAAATACAAAAAGAAGGAACTTGTCCTAATAGATATCAAACATATTGTAAATCTATGGTAATTAAGACATGATATTAATGCAGCAACATACAAGTAGTTTAAAGAACAGAATAGAGTCCAGAAACAGATCCACATACAAAGGAATTTTATAGACTGTGGTTGTTAAGATCACAGACTATAAAATCCAGACTCTTGGGTTTGATTTCTTATTCCACCACTACCTGACTATGTGTCATTGGGCAAGTTACTCCAATTTTCTATGCCTCATTTTCCCTGTCTGTAAAATAAGGAATAACCATGGAATTAACCTAACATTTTTGTTAAGAGGATAAATATGGCACCTGGGGGGCTCAGTCAGTTAAGTGTCTGCCTTCGGCTCAGGTCATGATCCCGGGGTCTTGGGATCGAGTCCCGCATCAGGCTCCCTGCTCGGCGGGGAGCCTGCTTCTCCCTCTCCCTCTGCCTGCCGTTCCCCCCTGCTTGTGCTCTCTCTCTCTGTCAAATGAATAAATAAAAAATCTTTTTTAAAAAGTGGATAAATATGCATGTATGTATATGTGTACCTATATATTCATATATGTGAAACATGATAAAAGCGGAATTTCAAATCATTGAGAAAAAAATGGTATAGCATTTCAAATTAATAAGAACTAGCTAACCATTTGAAAAAATTGTTAGATCTTTACCTTATACCTCTCACAAAATTGTAATCAAGACTTAAATTTCTAAATGATAAATTATTAGAAGAAAATGTAGGCAAATATGTATAAGATTAGAGTCAGGAAAGCCATCTGAAATAATACACCAAAAAAGCAGAAGTTCTAAAAGTAAATATAATGACTATAAATAACTTTTGACTACATCAAAAGTTAAATACCTGAATGACCAAAGCACTTTAAAAGTTAAAAGATAAACAACAGGGGCGCCTGGGTGGCTCAGTCGGTTAAGCGTCTGCCTTAGGCTCAGGTCATGAGCTCGGGGTCCTCGGATCGAACACTGAGTTGGGCTCCTCTCTCAGCAGGGAGTCTGTTTCTCCCTCTCTCTCTGCCCCTTCTCTCTCTCTCTCAAATAAATAAATAAAATCTTTTTTTAAAAAAAAGACAAGCAGCATATATGACAAAAGATTAGAATTAACAAATCATTTAAAGAAAGAAAAACCAATCTAATTGAAAAATGGGCCAACCATATAAACAATAATTTACAGAAGAAATAATAAAAATGGTCAAGATTCATATAAACTGGTGTTCAACTTCACTTTAATGGAGGAAATTCAATTTCAGTGAGTATTTGATGTTCAGGGAATATAGAAACAAGTATAAGCACTTAGGAGTTCATTTTGTATAATTCATCACTCCAAAGTTCTACCGTCAATATCTACCCCAGAGAGACACTTAAACGTTGTGCCCAAGCAGGCATGGACAACCATCTTTACAGCAATGTTATTTGTAACAATGAAAACTTCAAAGCAACTTAAATATTCATAAAAACAGGAATGGCTAAATAAATAATTGTACACCCTTTCTATGGAAGACCATGCTGCAATTTTCTAGAATGAAGTGAACTTCCATGTACAAACACGAAAAATTGTCTAAGCCATATTGATAAGGAAAATGACAGATACACTACTTATGTTAAAATATATACACACACAGAGATATCTTTTCTATCCCCATGGAGAAAGGTCTGGAAGCATATTACACATTGTTAATGGTGACCATTTTTAGCAGAGAGGACTAAGGTAGAAGGCAGTGGAGAGAGGGATAATCAAAGAGTACTTCAGCTTAATCTGTTAAATTCTCATTTTTTAATAAGGAGAATCTATTGCTGAGGTAATTTTAAATTATTTTTCATGTGCAAATTATCTTTAATATATGTCATACATGTAGAAAATAAGTGATGAAGTTATAATCAAGCATTGAAAGGAAAGTTGCTATAAACTAGTGAGATCAGTGAAACAACTGACTTCATATAATCTAGGATATTTCTTCCTTTATTTAAGCCATTTCTTCCTTTCATTCATAGTACTAGGGAATTGAAAGAAACTTCACATTACACCATATCCTTTACTCTCTGGTCTTAAAAAATGAAAGGTAGTCTTGGGTGGACCTATATTTTTTGTGGCTGTTTTTCGAGTGAGGTTTGAATTACCCATCCAGGATGCTGAGACATAAATGCTCTGTAATTTCTAATATGATTACTCTGGAAACAAGAGTCACCCTTTTAATGCAGTTATCACATTTGAATGTTAATTTAACAGAATGGTCTTTCTCAAATCTTAGTTCAATATTTATTGGAAGAAAAGTTTTATAATTAAGAATTATCCACTTTTTAGAATTTTGATTCCCACATTGACTGTTCTGTGATAGAGTGTTGAAGGATGAATTGAATTGGGCTTTTAGTGTGAAATGTAAAACTGTGAAGTCCAAACATATAAACATTTATTTCTTGATAACCACAAGTGGCCTATGATTAAGACAGAACCTGATAATTTAAGGAAAATTAACTTGTCTAAAGTGAGAACAGAGAATAATTCATGAATGTACTAATTTTTCTTTCTCCTTCCCTGTTAGTCTATATTGGTCTTCAGTTATGACATGTGCAAACCAGTGGGAAAACATTAACTATGGTTAATGGACTGAATGGATTTATTTAAGAAGCAATATTTAAAGAACTAAAAGCATCAAATTATCTCCACAACACATATATTGGTCACAGAGACATAATATAAAGTACATCATAAATCTTACTTCTTCCCAGAACCCCATCAAGCCCCACAGAGATTGAAAGAAAGAGCACATTCCAAATCTCAAAGGTCTCTTAACCATATTTTTACCTTTCTTTTCTCATTACATCTTTAACATTTTTCCACCTTTCTAATTAAAGTCTATACTCTAGAGGGAAGACTGTGGGAGCAGTAGAGCATACGCCTTTTCAGTCGGTAGAGTCTGGATATGAAATAAGGTCTACTTTCAAACTGATTCAACTGAAGAAGATGATGTGTGTTTTTTTAACTTTATAGAAGATCCCGAGGAAGGATGATATCTGCATTTGCTTTGCTATCCCCACCGTGCCTATTTATGATACCATAACACTGTAGGTCCTTAAAAATATGTGTCAAATAAATGAATAATGAAAACAAAATCCAAATGAAAATGACTAAATATCCAATGGAATTTTAAGAAAAAAACTTCTTTATCAGCAGTGGAGAAGTGATAAGAAAAAATTGATTTTTAAAATTAAAATGGAAACACTGAGTTCATTATATTACATTTAAAGGAAAATAGTGGAGCCTCTCTCAAAAGCCATTTCCATTTATAATAAACAAAAGCCAAATATATAAGTAGAACTTGAATCTTCAGTGCTTTCCCTGACTTAATACAACAGTTTCTTGGAGAAATTTTAATCACCACAAGGGCCTCAGATATGATTATTAATTTTGGAATTAATTTTGGAAAGATCTTAATAAGGACAAGCAAAGGATTTGTGGGCCTTTAACTTCCTTTACGTAAGTTAAGAATTCAGAAATTGAAGAGCTTGAAGACTGCTGTGCAGAGCAGGACCCCCAGAAGCTTTCCCAGTGACTGCACCAAATTTCCCAGTCTTTGACCCCTCTAAAGGTGTTCAGCTCTTTTGGGGTCACTTAATATGCTTCCATTTGCTATCTCTAAAGGTACTTTATACCCTCTTGCTTTCACTCCCTTACCTTAGGAATGTAAACTTTAATTACAAAGATAGGGAAATATTGGAAGAGTTGTAGACAAAAGAAAAATAAATATACAGCCTAAGACTGAACTTGGCAATGTGCTATTTCTTCCAATCTCTGTTTTGGAGTCTTAGAGGAGTACCTGCATGTGCACAGGTATGACTGGTGACAACTCTGTCATGTTTCTGAGTTTACTGCAAAATCAGGTGAATGGGCGGTCAATTTTCCAGGTTCAGCACCGGCCAACCAGCCCAAGCCCCAAGCCTGCCTGAAATATATTTCTGTAATCACTATATTTATAACAATACTGGTTTGTATTTAAGATTGCATAATGCTACATAGCAAGTAAAAAAAAAAAAAACCCATCTTGGAGAATATATCTGTTCTTCTAAGTTTATTAAAATACTAAGAGCTATTCCTATCTTTTTAAAAACAACAGTATGCTCTTAAAAGATTTTCTTACCAACTTGATTACTTAGTAAAGAATTTCATCTGATTTATTTACTGGGCATTTGGAATAACTGAACATATTTACATCTAGGTTTTATCTCAAAAAATATTTATTGTTGAAATACT